>NC_057814.1:455950587-455968732 GCF_018294505.1 Triticum aestivum
GAAGAACCAGCCGTAGCGGGGAGGGGGGCTCGCCGGAGAGGTACCCCACTATCTATCTTAGGGTTCAGGATGGGGGCGATGGTCGCCGGCGGTGGCGGGGCGTTGGCGGGGCGGTGGCGTGGGGATCGCCGGAGAAAAAGCTCGGCACGGGAGGGCCTAGAGGGGTGGCCGGGGCGGCGGCGGACCGGCGGTGGAGAGTGTTTTCGGGGTGGGCGGGGCGGCGCACCGCCGGCCGCGGGCGGCGGGGGGCTGCTGTTTGGCCGGTGGTGGCTGGTGGCTCAGGGGGTGGAGGTTGAAGATGAACCGCGGGCCCTTGATTTCGTATCCAACGGCCGCAAAATTGACTGACCAGAGATGAAAAAGTCAGTCGGCCGACGTGTAGCCTCACCTTGCTAGTGCGTTCAGTTTCGATAGCAAAATTCAGTTTCGACAGCAAAATTCAGTTTCGACAGTTAAGTTCAGTTTTGACAGTTAAGTTCAGTTTCGACAGTTAAATTCAGTTTCGACAGTTAAGTTCAAAGATGAGCGGCTGATGTATTTTACATCTAGCACTTTGTGGTTATGTATTTTACGTCATGTATTGGAGATGCTATTAGAATTCCACTCAGGTTAACGTTGTTCGTTGTCTCTCTTGTCCTGCTTCAGCCTCGGCGTCATACAACTCACCGGAGCTGCTCCAACGACGAAACCCTCCATCACAGCGGAGCAGTACCTTGGGCTCCATCTCCAGATGCCTAAGATCTTCTTCCCCTCCTCCGACAGCCAAGTCAGCCGAAGCATCCTCACCAGCCAACCCAATCACGCTGAGATCGACATGGCTTCGCCAAAGAGGTTGTACACTTGTTGCATCTCTTTTTACTCTACATGTTATATATATTGTCCACTGAGCACTCGTAGTAACGGGAAATACGACTATTTTATCCTACTATATGAAAAGCAGTGAGGTACCAGGCAACTTAGCTATCCGTGATGGACTCTCTTGAACGCCATCATTATTTATCTCTGCGCGTTTGAGCTGTGCATTTGTCGATGGGCCTAGGAGTTGAGCTAGTATGGCAGTGGCCTGGGTCCAAAGTAATAGAAGTAGCACAAAAACGTTTTTTTAGTGTAGGATTTTCCTTGCTCAAGCCTGCCTACTAGCATCGCCAGTGCTTGAAAGGAAAAGTGAATGAAAAACATCGGAATTGGAAAGTTTCCTATGGTACTACTTTTCATGAATTTGGTGCAAAGGAATGGAGCAAAGGAAAACTATAGGATTTGTTCCTTTAGTGTCTCCTTGAAAGAAAAACCGTAGGAATTCTAATTTCCACTTCTCCTCCTTTTCATATTCCTATTCATCAAGCACAAGACTAAGAGATGGTAGCATAATAGCATTATAACCGTACATTTTCTTGTGGTTTGACTTAATCTCACCATGCTTTTTTGCATCCTGTGATCTTCCAATTGTTGTGAATCAAACACCCAGATTGGCAGAAATCCTGTGTTTTTAAATTCTCTATTTTGCATGTGCATTCCTATCCTATTCCTGTCTATTTCCTATCCCTGCATTGTTAGAATCCTCAAATTCAAACAAGCCCTTACTCAATTACTTCTATTACATATATGTGTCAAAGAAAACCTTGTGTGGTTTGTCCTGCTCCTGCGGCGCTGTGTTCCACCCCAGCTCAGCTGCTCCAACGACGGAAGGGTTCACCACAGCAGGGATGCACTCTCCAGACTGTCTTTCGCCGCCTCAGATCTTCTTCCCCGCCGCCGGCAGCCACGGCAACTGCATTACCATCATCAACTGAGTAGATGACCTTGAGGACTACACGGGTCCGCAAGAGAGGTCGCACTCTTCCGTGTCTGCTTACGTTATGCGTCGCTTAATATGATGACATGCTACATTATCGTTGTGTTCACCTATTAGACTCCGAGTCAGGTCCAAACTAATGCTGAAACTTGAGTTTTTAAATGGTTGTGGGGTACATATTGGGGCAGCAATCAGTACTATCTGTCTACTATCTAGTTAATCTCCCGTGTCTACTATGAGTTTCATGTTGGGTGCAAACAAACATTAAAGGAGCCATTATCTGTATTTTTTAACTAAAGTTATTATCTGCTTGCTATCATTGGTTTTGGGTCTATCCACAGTTTGCTACCATCACTCTGGATTTGTGCATGCACTCCTTACATAATCTCACTATGTTTTATTCCTATGCATGCCAGTTATTGTACACAATGGAACTGGTCATGTAGAGCAAAAGAGACGAGCCTTGCGTGGCAATAAAATTTCATGCAGACGTCGTTCCATGGTGGGCGCAAAGGCAGACCCCCCTCCACCCATTTCGGATCGTAATCAAGAGGAAGATAACTGTTCTGAGGGGGATTCAGAAGGAGAAGACCACTCCTATTTACCCCATGAGGTCTTCGCTCTAACTTGGCATGCTGATGTTGGTAATATCATGCATATGGTGCCTTGCATTGCTTACTGTATACATTAAAGATGTCATCTTCTTAGTTTAGACATGCTTTGTGTCAATGCCATCTGTTTAGTTTCTTTATCGTATATGTGAATCATACAATGCCATCTTGTCTAGCCAGGCATCATATATGTGAGTTTTGCAATGCCACCCTGGTTAGCCAGTCATCTTATATGTGAATTATATCATGCCATCATTTTTTTATTACGTGTTAAATTTGTCAACAATTTTAGTACATTCAATTACTCTTGCTGTGCATCAGCCATTCGGCACGGTCATGGAAAAATCTCGAGTGGAAACAAGGTCTTCAGAGCAGACAATGCTATCTGACGAAGCGTATGTCTTGCTGGTTACCGATAGCTCCTCAGAGGAGGATTCAGAGACAGATGACCAGTCATATTCCCCCCCCCCCGAGGTGCATGCCCTAACTTGGCAGGGTTATGTTGCTCATATCGTGCGTATGGTATCTTGCATTGCTATGTCATTTGCTTAGTTTAGACATGCTTTGTGTGAATGCCACCTGTTTAGTGTCTAATTACCATATATGTGAATTATGCAATGCCATCTTGTTGCAAGACATTATATATGTGAATTATGCAATGTTATCTTGTTGCAAGGCATTATGTATGTGAATTATGCAATGCCTGCTGTTTAGGCAAGCGTCATATATGTGAGTTATATCATGCCGTCCTTTTTTTGTATTTCTCATTGCTTTTGTCGACAATGTTTGTATATTCAACTGCTCTTCCTGTGCATCAGCCATTTGAATTGGTGATGGAGAAATCTGGAGTGAAAACAAGGTCTTCAGAGCAGACAATGCTACCTGCTGAAGCAGATATCTTGCTGGTTACAGATAGCTCTTCAGAGGAGGATTCAGAGGCAGATGACCAGTCCTATTATCCCCCTGAGGTGTATGCTCAAACTTGGCAGGGTTATATTACTCATATAATGCATATGTTGTATTGCAATGCTTAGTTTTTACATCATATACACAATATTGAATGCCATCTCCTTAGTTGACACATCATATATGTGATTGCCCTCTGCTCACTTCCTTAGTATATAAATCATATATTTGAATTATGTCATGCCATGATGTTTACATAGACAGCATGTATCTGGATTATGGCATGCCAACCCATTTTCTAAAGACATAATATAGTTATATCATCTCATCATGTTTACATAGTCATCATATTTTAAATTATGTCATTCTATTCGTGAATTATATCATGCCATCATGTTTCCATCGACGGCATGTTTGTGATTTATGGCATGCCAACCACTTTAATAGACACATCGTATAGTTATATCATGTCATCCTGTTTACATAGTCATCATATTTTGAAGTATGTCATTCTATCCTGTTTAGTTAGCCATCATACATGTGAAATTGTGTCATGCTATCCTGTTTAATTAGCCATCATATATGTGAAATTATGTCCTGCTATTCTGTTTGCTTAGACAACATAAATGTGAATTATTTCATGCCCTGTTTTCTTCCCTACTATCCATTGCACCTGTCTATCTTACAATCTCTGTACATTCAATTACTTTTCTTGTTTATCAGCCATTTCAATTGGAGGGAGTGATGGCAGTATCTGTGGGAGTAAAAACACGGTCTTCAGAAAAGATCGTGCTACCTGTCGATGCAGATAGAACCACGGTTGTACTTGCCCAAGAACCAGCCCCACCACACATAACCCACACTCATGCAGATTGTACCCCTACCCAGTTGGACAGAGAACCAGCTACACCCCTTCTAACCCCAACCCCAGCAGATAGACACCCAGTTCCCGTTGACACAGCACCGTCTCCACCACAGAGCACCCAAACACGAGCAGTTAGTAAGGCAACTGCAGTGCCCAAATCACGAGGACCACCACTCCGAACCCGAAGTCAACGCTTAAAGCAGAAGAAGAATTGTTCTCCGGTCAGGTTCCGTAGCTATGGTTCATACTACTTTGCTCTTGCATCACTGTATTTACGGATACCAACTAATTTCAAATTTGAAGGATGCAATTGAAACTCCAATGGCGAAACAGGTATGTTTTAAACCTGTTTCTTCAACGTGTTTGGCTGTTTGCTGTTGTAACTTGCTCTATGTTGATTTCAGTTTCAATTGAATAAACGGTTATGTTCTCATGCCATGCACATTACAAGTGTTGTTATTGTTGTGTAGTTTCCCACACTTATATTCTGTCTATGCTACTTTGTCTTAAATAGATATGATTCGAACTGTATCTATCTTGATTTGGCAACATAAACTAGAATGATATAGACCATACAGTGACCATACTACATAGATATATGTTTGTTTCATGTTGTTATCCTATCCACCTTACTACTGAACTGGTTTACCAAAATGAGTTTCATATACTACATTGTAAACCTGAGATGTGTTTGTTTGTTTCTCTTTTAGAACGCGGATAAAATATTGGAGAAGAGTACCTTGTTATGCAATGGTAAAGGAAGTAATGCAGATAAGGTTCAAGATAGTGAGACATCCCTGTTGGTCTCCAAGAAAGCTGATAAAAACTATATTGAAGACACTGAGACAACCCCAAAGTCCTGTCTTGATGTAGTGTTCGAGTCACTGGCTACCACTGCTGGCACCAGCTCTTCGAACTCGTTGCCTGAATCAGTTCGGCTTCTTGAGTCTCAACTTCAAGTTGAAAGACATCGATCAGATGTTATGCGACAGGAAGCCGAAGGACTGAGGAAGTCCCTGCAGAATTCAGATGCATACGTTCTGGTGCAACAGCAAGCGCTGGAGGACTTAAGCGCCAAACAAGAGAAAGTTAATAAGCTTGCTAAGCATCTTGCCAGCATTATGGGTACCCAGGATATTGTTTCTTGAGCTCTTCTAAAGTGGTTTCAGTTCTGGACTTGTTTTGCTGCGGCGTTTATATGCTGCTGTGTTCCCTATATTTGCACTGGTGGCGAACTTTGATGCCCAGTGGATGTAATATGTGTAATAGCCGTGATAGCCTAGTGTAAGTTGCTTGCTTATTTATTTCCTTGTTGTCTTGTTTATTTGTTTGCTTGTAGTCAGTGCAGTTCTTTTTCTGCGGTTTGCTAGTGGCTGCAATAACCTATTTTTTAAAACTAGGCCACAATAACCATGGGCTAATATTTACTGTAGTGACACTGGGCCTCCTACGGGCCGTAGAAACAGTGGGCCTTCTACGGGCCGTAGAAACAGTGGGCCTTCTACGGGCCGTAGAAACAGTGGGCCTTCTACGGGCCGTAGAAACAGTGGGCCTTCTACGGGCCGTAGAAACAATGGGCCTTCTACGGGCCGTATCATCAATGGGCCTTATACGGGTCGTATGATTGATTGGCCAAACATGGGCCAAACAGACCGCATTCTGGCCGTAAACGGGCTAGAGTTGGAATCGTCCATTCATGGGCCGACCATAACGGGCCATCGTTAATAGGCCGTATTTGATGACACTATGAAAACGGCCCAACGTATTAACGGACCACAAACGGGCCGACTGTAACCACGGGCTGAATTTGGCCCACAAGCAGAAAATGACAGTAACGGGCCGTAAGTAAACGAATGCTGGAAAATAGCCCAAGAATAAATGGGCTCTGAGAAGGCCGAAAGATAACATGGGCTGGAAACGGCCCAACGGAATAACGGGCCGTTAATGGGTATAAAGTGATACACTGTTCTTTACGGGCCAGTTTCACCACGGGCCGTTAATGGGTGTAAAGTGATACACTGTTCATTACGGGCCAGTTTCACCACGGGCCGTTAATAGGCCAAGAGTTACATAGGGCCTCATATGGGCCGAAAGACGTCATGGGCCATACATGGGCCAGAAGTGAAAACGGGCTGGAATCATATTGGATGGCCCAGATGACGCTACTGGGCCTAATTCGAATAGGGCGTAACGGGCCTTCGGTTAGCGGGTTGTAAATGGGCTATATGCGAACAGGCCATTAAGAGGCTCTCCATGGGCCAGCCCGCCACCTTTTGACCAAGTCAAACGGGCCGGCCTTTTCACAGGAATGGGCCTCTGTTGGGCCATGCCACATGTCGACGTATCATATGCGCCTTCTGTCCAATGAGTGGATGACATCTGTCCCAGCGATGAGCCGACACGTGTTTCCTCCAGCCAATGATGATTTTACACGTGGAAAATCCCCATTGGTCGGGGCTGTTAACGGGTTATCGGATCCAAAACCCGACCCGATAGCTTAACGGTGTTCCGTTACGGTGGATGCCACGTGTTGGTCACCCTTGACGAAAGCACTTCTATGACGCGCGATTTATCGTCATGGAAGTGGACACTTCCATGATGATAATTTTGGTAATGTCATGGAACACTTCTACGACAGCACAGGTATGACTATCTTGATTCTGTCATAAATTTGTCATGGATGTACATGCATGACAAAAAACGCGACCTACTGTGACAAACACGTATCATCACGAAAGTGTATTTTTTTGTAGTGCGTTATCAGTGATGATACTGTGGGGAACACCGTAACGGTGTACGACGCCGGATATAATGTCTATTACTGGTCCGGACTCAGCCGTTTTAACTGGTTTAGCCTCTATCCACTTGGTGAATTTATCCACCATGACTAGCAAATATTTTTTCTTATGGCTTCCTCCTTTAAGGGGTCCAACCATATCCAATCCCCAGACCGCAAAAGGCCAAGTGATGGGGATTGTTTGTAGGGCGGTGGGGGGCATATGGCTTTGGTTGGCGAAGAGTTGGCATCCGACGCAACGTTGGACAAGGTCCTGTGCATCTGCTCAGGCCGTCGGTCAATAGAATCCTGTACGGAAGGCCTTGCTAACAAGGGCCCGAGCTGCGGCGTGGTGCCCGCCGAGACCGGCATGAATCTCAGCCATTAACGGCCGCCCCTCCTCCTCGGAGATACATCTTTGAAGGACTCCGGTAGCGCTTTTCTTATAGAGCTCTCCGTCGTGAACCTTGTAGACCTTCGAACGTCGGATAATGCGGCTTGCCTCGTTCTGGTCCTCAGGAAGCTCCTTCCTTTTAAGGTAGGTCAGGAAAGGTTCGGTCCACGGGGGCAATGACTGCCATGATGAGATGTGCCGACGGTGTCATTTCGGTGCCTGAGCCTCCGATGATGTCGGTGTTTTCGGAATCTGGGGTTATATTCGAATCCGGACTAGTGTTGTCGTTTTCCCCCTGCCACACCACGGATGGCTTAAAAAGCCTTTCCAGAAAGATATTAGGCGGGACGGGGTCGCGCTTAGCGCCGATACGAGCAAGAACGTCCGCTGCTAGATTACTTTCTCGAGCCACGTGATGGAACTCGAGCCCCTCGAACCGGGCTGACATTTTTATGACGGCATTGCGATAAGCTGCCATCTTTGGATCTTTGGTGTCGAAGTCTCCATTTATTTGAGATATTGCAAGGTTTGAGTCCCCGCACACTTCCAGGTGTTGTATGCCCATGGAGACAGCCATCCGGAGACCATGCAATAGGGCCTCGTATTTGGCTGCGTTGTTGGAGTCTGTGTATAGTATTTGGAGTACGTACTGAACGACGTCTCCAGAAGGGGACGTTAAAACGACGTCCGCTCCTAGCCCTGCCAGCATTTTGGAGCCGTCGAAGTACATAACCCAATTGGAATATGTGCCATACTCTTTAGGGAGTTCGGTCTCTGTCCATTCGGCCACGAAGTCAGCCAGTACTTGGGATTAGATAGCTCGACGTGGTTTGTATGTAATATCAAATGGAAGGAGCGCAATGGCCCATTTGGCAATCCGGCCCGTGGCATCGCGGTTGTTTATGATGTTGTTGAGTGGTACTTCAGAAGCCACCGTGATCGAACACTCCTGGAAGTAGTGTCGCAGCTTTCGTGATGCCATAAACACCGCGTATGCTATCTTTTGATAATGGGGGTACCTGGATTTGCATGGTGTAAGGACAGTGGATACGTAGTATACTGGCTTCTGAAGAGGGAATTTGTGTCCATCCTGTTCTCGTTCAACGATGAGCACGGCGCTCACCACCTGATGTGTTGCCGATATGTATAATATCATGGGTTCGCTGACGTTGGGCGCGGCCAGGATTGGGTTGCTTGCTAGAAGTGTTTTTATTTCCTCCAGTCCGGCTGTTGCCGCGTCCGTCCACTCGAAGTGATCGGTTCACCGTAAAAGGCGATAGAGTGGCAATGCTTTTTCTCCTAATCTAGAGATAAAGCGGCTTAGAGCTGCTACGCAACCCGCGAGTTTTTGGACTTGTTTGAGGTCCGTTGGCATAGCCAATTGAGACAGTGCTCGAATTTTGGCTGGATTTGCTTCAATTCCTCTATTGAAAACGATGAAGCCAGCAGTTTTCCCGCGGGGACGCCGAAGACGCACTTTCCAGATTGAGCTTAATGTCATACGCGCGGAGGTTATCAAATGTGAGACTCAAATCGTCTATTAGTGTTTCGACGTGCCTAGTCTTGATGACTACGTCGTCCACATAAGCTTCAATTGTCTTGCCGATCTGTTTCTCCAGGCATGTTTGAATCATGCGTTGATATGTGGCGCCAGCGTTCTTGAGCCCGAAGGGCATGGTGTTGAAGCAGAATGGCCCATATGGGGTAATGAATGTTGTTGCAGCTTGATCGGACTCCTTCATTTTGATTTGATGGTATCCGGAATATGCATCGAGGAAGCACAGTGAGTCGTGTCCTGCGGTAGCATCAACGATTTGATCAATGCGGGGGAGGGGAAAGGGATCCTTAGGGCAAGCCTTATTGAGGTCTTTGAAATCGACGCATAACGCCCAGGATTTGTCCTTCTTTGGTACCATCATCAGCTTTGCCAGCAAGTCAGGATGTTTTATTTCTCTGATGAATCCGGCCTCAATTAGCTTGGCCAGCTCCTCCCCCATAGCTTGGTGTTTGGGCTCGGAAAAGCGCCGCAGTGCTTGTTTGACTGGTTTGTATCCCTTTAGGATGTTAAGGCTATCTTCGGCCAGCTCGCGTGGGATTCCAGGCATGTCAGAAGGGTGCCAGGCAAATATATCCCAGTTTTCGTGAAGGAAATCCCTTAGTGCGGCGTCGACCGTTGGGTCATGTTGTGCTCCAATAGATGTTGTCTTCTTGGGGTCCGTTGGGTGGACCTGGAATTTGACTATTTCTTTTGCTGGTTTGAAGGAGGTGGATTTGGGTCGTTTGTCTAAGATCACATCGTCCTTATCCACCGTGGAGCGCAGTGCGGTTAATTCTTCGGCCGCGAGGGCTTCAGATAATGCCTCAAGGGCCAGAGATGCGGTTTTGTTTGCGCGGAGTGCTATGTATGGATCACTAACAAGAGTGATTATGCCGTTTGGTCCGGGCATTTTTAACTTCATATACCCGTAATGAGGTATAGCTTGGAAGCGTGTAAAAGCATCCCGCCCCAACAGGGCGTGGTATCCGCTGCTGAAAGGAGCCACTTGGAAGGTGATCTCTTCAGACCGATAATTCTCCGCGTGCCGAATACCATGTCAAGTGTGATTTTTCCCGTACACCACGCCTCCCGACTGGGAATGATTCCTCGGAAGGTCGTACTGCTTTGCTTAATGCGGCTCCTGTCTATTTCCATTTTGTGGAGTGTACCCTCATAGATGAGGTTTAATCCGCTGCCACCGTCCATGAGGACCTTGGTGAGTCGAAAACCGTCCACGATGGGACTGAGGACTAGAGCGGCTGGTGCTCGGATTGTCCTGTATTTTGGTTCATCTCCGGCATTAAAGGTTATAGCCGTGTCATTCCAAGGGTTTACTGTGGCGATTTGGCACACCTCGGCAAGGCCATGAAGTGCCCTTTTGCGCTTATTGTTTGAGGCAAATGTTTCAAAGACCGTCAGTACTCTGAAGTCGTCGTCTTCTAGAGGGTGTTGTTCTGGGGTGTTTTTTGTAAGGATGTCCTTGCCGCTTTTGGCCACTTGCCGTAGTATCCAACATGCTCTAAGGCTGTGGGTTGGTATGGTATCCGGAGTTGTGTGTATTTTGCATGGGCCATCGAGCCATTCCTCCAGAACTGTTCCGCGCCGCCTAACGGGTTTGTATTTCTTGGCTATTGGGTTGGGTGCGTCACAAGGATGCGCCCTTTTCGCCTAGACCAGTGGTTGAGTTGGGAGCGATGGCTCCCAGCGAGCTGCCTGATCCCTCCAGGTGCTTTCCGTTGCGCTGTACTTCTGTACGATAGTTGCCAGGTCAGCGAAGTGTAGTAAGCGGCGGCGATTAATGGCATTGAGGAATCCTTCGTCCGTGCAATTGTTGCAGAATGCAGATATCGCATCCTTGTCGCGGCAATCGTTAACCTTGTCCTTGACAAGGAGGAATCTGGCCCAGAAGTGGTGGACCGTTTCCTGAGACTGCTGTTGTATGCTCATAAGAGCGCTCGCGTTTGGGTGGGTGGGTGGAATTGAATCCAGACCCTGACCCGACCGATGATCCGGAGTCTGAAGATTTTCCAGACTTAATAGTCCGGACTCCGGGGTGTCTTCGGATTGCTCATGCCCGCCGTCCGATTCTATGTTCGGAAGGCGGATCACATCCTTTCGCTGGTGGGTATCCGGCTCTGCAGGGTCGGAGACCCGAACATAGTTCGTCTTCAGTGTAGGGGAAGAGTTGCCGTCCTGCTCCTCGACTACCGCTATCTGGTGGGTGACCGGTGGAGATTTGATTTCTCTTTGGTCGGGTTTAGGCCTGATCCGATCGTAATCTGTGGAGATTCCCAGGGCGGCGATGCGATCAAGGAGCTCGTTTAAAGATGAAAACTCCGCCGGATCCATCTGCTTGGAGTGTTTAGGGTCAATACGAAGGGGATTTTCGATGGCCCGAGAGGTCATCGTCGGCTTAATGGTCGAACGGGCGGTCATGGTAAAACCGCCCAGCCGAAGGGTTTGGCCTGGAGGCAGTTCTCCTTCGGCGGTGATATCGTCTTGAAGGATGAGGCGAGTCATCGACCCAGTCGTCGACGGCACAATGGGACTCTCAATGAAAGCACCAATGTCGGTGTCAAAACCGGCGGATCTCGGGTAGGGGGTCCCAAACTGTGCGTCTAAGGTCGATGGTAACAGGAGACAGGGGACATGATGTTTACCCAGGTTCGGGCCCTCTCTATGGAGGTAATACCCTACTTCCTGCTTGATTGATCTTGATGAATATGAGTATTACAAGAGTTGATCTACCACGAAATCGTAATGGCTAAACTCTAGAAGTCTAGCATGTATAACTATGGTAATGAATATCTCCCTTTCCGGACTAAGTCCTCCGGTTTATATAGACACCGGGAGGATCTAGGGTTACACCAAGGTCGGTTACAAAGAAAGGAATCTACATATCCGGTCGCCAAGCTTGCCTTCCACGCCAAGGAGAGTCCCATTCGGACACGGGTGCAGTCTTCGGTCTTCGTATCTTCACGGCCCATCAGTCCGGCCCATGGCTAACAGGCCGGACGCCCGAGGACCCCTTAATCCAGGACTCCCTCAGTATTACCTCTGTTAAGAGGGCCCGAACCTGGGTAAACATTGTGTCCCCTCCCTCCTGTTACCATCGATCCTCAGACGCATAGTTCGGGACCCCCTACCCGAGATCCGCCATTTTTGACACTGACATTGGTGCTTTCATTGAGAGTTCCACTGTGCCGTCGTCAAAAGGCTCGACGGCTCCATCAATCATCTACAACAATGCTGTCATGAAGGAGATTTTTCACCCCGGCCAGATCTTTGTATTCGGCGGCTTCGCACTGCGGGCCAACTCGGTTGGCCACCCAGAGCAGATCGACAGCTACGCCCCTGGTTACCAGATCAGTTTTGGAAATCTGAACTATGTCGCTGATATCCGAGGAGACTTTATTTCCAAGGGTTTGCGGCCCCAACCACCGCTCCGGCCTTAGATCCAGAGCGCGTCACCAGGTCCGAAGACGGGAGTCTAGAGCCCTTCGGACTCTCTGCGGCTATAGAGCTCAACACTGGAGAATCGGAGAGAATAGTGTCACCCGCAGTCATCACAAAGCCGGACTCTTCTCCGGATACTAGCTCCGAACCCTCGAAGTTTGCGTCATGCGAGCTTGGCCATGGAACTTCTGTCCCTGTCCAAACCTCGCTCTTAAACGAGGCTTTGGACTTAATGTGATCCCTCGCCATCACAGAGGAACCGCTTCCGAATTGTGCCCAACCCGGACTAGAGGCTGAAAATATGGAATTTTACTTCCCACCCACCACCCACTTCATAGCCACTGTCCAGGACCTAACCGACATGCTCGATTACGCCTCCGAAGACATCGATGGTATGGACGACGATGCCGGAGAGGAGCAGGCCCAAAACCCGCCGTTCCCCGGACGCTGGACGGCCACTTCCTCATACGACGTGTACATGGTGGACACACCTAAAGAAGGCGATGACAATGATGCGAAGGATCCAGTCGAGGACGAACCTCCTGAGATACCACCAAAGCATCAACGTCAGTGGCGCCGCTCTAAATCGCGTCACGAAAAAGACAGCAATACCGGCACCAGAGACAATGACACTCCATAGAACACCGAAGAACAAGAAGACCCCATCAAACCAACATCCGAACAGGATGATCGGGAGGACGGGCAAGTCGACCCTGATGAGCAAGCAGGGAACAAAGACTCGGAGGATAGCAACTATCTACCACTCTCCGAGGACGATGTGAGCCTCGGTGACAAAGATTTTATCGTGATAGAGGAACCCCTCGAACAAGAGCGCTTTAAGCACCGGCTAATAGCCACTGCAAGAAGCCTAAAGAAGAAGCAGCAACAGCTTCAAGCTGACCAAGATCTGCTCAACGACAGATGGACTAATGTCCTGGCAGCCGAAGAATACGGCCTCGAACGCCCATCAAAGAGTTATTCGAAGCGTAAGCTGCTACCCCAATTCGATGATGAGGCGCTGGAGCCCATACCACCCGCGCATAACATGGCTGACGAACCTGACCGACCACCACGTGGCTGGGACAGAACAACAACTCAAGCCGAACACCAGCCCGCACCACCTCGCCATAAATGTAGAGAAACGACAGCTCGGGGATACACTTATGACCTACGTCAGGACCTGGATAATAGAGCCGGTCAGACCAGGTCAATCTACGAATCAAGGGGGCGTGCCCAAGCGCGAGAAGATGGCCATCAGGCCTGGCGCGACAAACATAACCTCACCAGGGCCGAAAACCGCATACGGACTTCATCCGAACCGCGCCGTGACGTTGCCCGATATAGAGGCGCCGCACACCCCCTATGCTTCACCGATGAGTTAATGGAGCACCAGTTCCCAGAAGGGTTTAAACCCGTAAACATCGAATCTTACGATGGCACAACAGATCCCGCAGTATGATTGAAGATTTTCTTCTCCACATTCACATGGCACGCGGTGATGATCTACATGCCATCAAGTACCTCCCCCTAAAACTCAAGGGGCCAGCACGGCACTGACTGAACAGCCTACCAGAAAACTCTACTGGTAGCTGGGAAGACTTGGAGGACGCATTCAGAGACAACTTCCAAGGTACCTATGTTCGGCCACCAGACATTGATGATCTTAGTCACATAATCCAGCAACCCGGAGAATCAGCCCGGCAGCTCTAGACCACGTTCTTAATCAAAAAGAACCAGATTGTGGATTGTTCAGACGCCGAAGCCCTTGCGGCCTTCAAACACAGCGTCCGAGATGAGTGGCTCGCCCGACACCTCAGCCAAGAAAAGCCGAAGTCCATGGCAGCCCTTACCGCACTTATGACCCGCTTTTGCGCGGGAGAGGACAGCTGGCTTGCTCGTAGAAGCTATAGCACCAGCGACCCTAGCACCTCCGAATCCAGGGACGGCAATGGCAAGCCACGATGCAACAAGCACAAGCGTCGAAACAATAACGAAGGAACCCAAGACACGGCGGTCAACGCCGGATTCGGTGGCTCCAAACCCGGTCAACGGAAGAAGCCATTCAAGGCAAACAAAGATGGCCCATCCAGTTTAGATAGAATACTTGATCAGCCTTGCCAGATTCATGCCACCCCCGACAAACCCGCAGAAATTGTTGGGTCTTTAAACAGGCGGCAAACTCAAAGCCGAACACAAGGGGAAAGGGCCGCCCAGCGACGACGATGACCAAGAGCCTCGTCAACCGAACACAAGAGGGCAGAAGCAATTTCCCCCCGAGGTAAAAACAGTGAATATGATATATGTCACACATATCCCTAAGAGGGAGCGCAAGCGCGCATTATGGGACATCTACGCCATAGAGCCGGTCGCCCCAAAATTCAACCCATGGTCAGCTTGCCCGATCACCTTTGATCGAAAGGACCACCCAACCAGTATCCATCATGGAGGTTCGGCAGCTCTGGTCCTTAATCCAATCATCGACGGATTCCATCTCACGCGAGTCCTCATGGACGGCGACAGCAGTCTCAATCTACTTTATCAAGACACTGTCCGCAAAATGGGCATCGATCCGTCAAGAATCAAGCCCACTAAAACTACCTTCAAAGGAGAAATACCTGGGGTAGAGGCCCGCTGCATGGGCTCAATTACGCTGGAAGTCGTCTTCGGTTCGCCGGACAACTTCCAAAGCGAAGACTTGATCTTTGATATCGTCCCCTTCCGCAGTGGCTATCACGCACTGCTCGGACAAACCGCTTTCGCCCGCTTTAACGCGGTCCCGCACTACGCCTATCTAAAGCTCAAGATGCCCGGTCCACGTGGCGTCATTACAATTAACGGAAATATGGAACGCTCCCTCCATACTGAGGAGCATACCGCGGCCATCGCGGCCTAAGTACAAAGCGGCCCTCTCAAGCCGCACACCTCATCGGCTATTAAGCCGTCGGGCTCTATTACACAAGGTCGGCCAATTCCGCATGCTAACAGCTCGGTAATTCCAGAGCTAGATTAGCAGTTTTGCCTCCGTCGATCGCCATGTACATCCGCGAAATCCGTACCGCGCGTGCATAATTATGCACTCAAAATACCTTGGGCATCAGCGGAGGCACAATACGGGTAGGCCTATAGTACGGTTCGGCCCTATATGGCCTTCCCCTTTCTTTAATTATTTTCTCTCTCTTACCACAGGTGAATCAAAACTTACTCATCCTACGGACTCACAAGGACTCTCCCTGAGCCCGGTTTCGTACAAATAGTCGAAGACCATTCCTCTCAAGGAATCTTTCTTGCTCAGGAGAAAGCGGCGCAGACGTGCGGCAGGAAGGTGCAAAGGATTTTGTAGACCACAACTTCACTCAAGAACCTGTATAGAGCTTTTCCCCTTAGCCTTAGACCCCCGGCATGTAAAATGGCCGGGGTGATTATGGTACCCTCTGTAAGATTACGCTTTAATGTATCAATCAGATTCCAGTGAATCAAATTCTTATTCGGTATCGTCTTTACTTATAGACTTTATTCCGTCTCTTCAGTTGCCTTACACACACACCTCGGCGCAAATTGCCAGGGGCTCTATATGGCAAAACAGGTGTTGCCAAACAAAAGTCCGAACAGCTTTATAGCACAATTCGGTGTCCTGAGCTCGGCACTATATGCATCGGCTCCGAATCATGTCTTTGGTCAATAGTTGGGTTGCCTGGCTCCTATGTTTGCTAACTTAGGTTCTGTCTGATCGGCTAGGGTAGTAAAGGGAGAACTACTGCGATTGTGTTTGTGGTTCATCCGGTTAAGCACCTTAGTAGAGAAAGCCGAAAACTGACTGTCATGATGTGGTGAGAGCTGGTCAACCACTCGACGACTTATTAAAATCTTTAGCGATTTTTTTCGTATTTCACGAAGGACTATTTCCCGTTCACATATGTAACCGCATCCGCATTGGTATAGCCGCGTACATACCAGGGGCTACTTTGTAGACCCCTCGTCAAACTCCTATGGCTAAGTGAGAGCAATAAAACCGCATAGTCTGATTGCCTGGTTCGCCGCACCGACACCTCCTTCATGGACCAAGACGTTGGGTTAAGTTTAGTCATGTGCAATTCCGAACACCCCAGTTGTATCTACGTGGGGGTTGAAGCCGATGACTGGGAACTCTCAGATATAAAAACGGCCGCACAGGAGGATAAAACTCTTCATAAAGGCATGAATATATTACAAAAGCCTTAGTTCATAATACAAACTCCCGGATAGTTCGGACTCGTTCACTCGAACACTACATCCTTAGAGCATTGGCCTTCTACAAGGCGGGCACCTTTTAGTACATCCTCAAAATAGCACTCCGGTGTGCGGTGGTCCTTGTTTTCGGGCGAACCCTCAACTGCCACCTTTTCGGCCTTCATCTTCGCCAGTGCATCTTGACACGGGCGAAGGCCATTCGCGCTCCTTCTATGCAGGACCACCTCTTGACGGCGTCGATTCGGGGCAGCGCATCGACAAGACACCGCACAAGGCCGAAGTAGCTGCCTGGAATGGCTTCGGTCGGCCACAACTGGACTGTGACGTCCTCCATGGCCGCACTGGACATCTTATGCAACTCCGCCCATTGTGCCATCTGGTCATTTAGCAGTGTTGGACGCTCCTGCCCCTCACCAGAAGAGCTTCTCCATCGCGTACCCCTCCTGGGCCCGGAAGAATTGGGCGGCGTCTGCAGCACTCTTCGGCAGATCCGCATATGCGTCTGGAGAACTCCACAGTCGATTAAGCAAGGCATACCTCCGATCCCCAAATTTAGCCTGTAAATGAAAGGGCTTACCAGCCGCTATCTGTCCGACTTGACGGATTTCCTCGCGCGTTGCGCGGGATTCAGACCACGCCTCCTTGGCGTCTTGAAGGGCCTTGGCGAGTTCGGTCCCCTTCGCCTTAGTCTCTTCTTCTAAGGACTCGCGCTTGCGGGTGGTGTCCTTGATCTTCTGCTCCACCTCGGTCACCCGTTCCTCAAAACGGCGCCGAGCGGCCTGTTCGGCCGTTAAGTCTGCAGCCGCTTTATCAGCGGCCGCCTTGCTTACCCTTGCTTGCTCCTTGGCTTGGGCAAGCTCGCCCCTGAGGGTTTCAACCGCGGTGGCGCCATCTATACAAACACGCACATTGCAGATCTTGAACTTCCACAGAACACGGACATAAACAGGCATAAAGTAAGATGTATCTTATACCTTGCGCCTGGTCGAGCCGCGTGTTAACAAGGACTAGGTCCTCATCGGCTCGCTCCAGTTGCCGTTTGAGTTCGGAAACCTCCGCTGTCTGGGCAGTCGCCGCTAACAGAGAAGCCTGTTTTAATCCACATAAAATAGTATGTTACCACCTGACAACTGATTATTGATCCTCTGCTCGCTTTTCTTTCAAAGAACCGAATAGAGTCTCAGGGGCTACTATCCATATACAGGCATATTTCTCATAAAAATGATCAAAAACTTTACATTACGTACCTCGAAGCCTGCTAGCAGGCTGGAGAAGGCTTCGTTCAGCCTGCTCTTGGCGGACTGAATCTTCTCAGCCACCGTACCCATTAGGATGCGGTGCTCATCCAGGACGGGTGCACTTTGCAGTGCGTCCGCCATGGTATTCGGCGCCTCTGGATTAGCAGAGGTCGCCACTCCCCCTTCTTCTGCAGGGGATCGCTCACTAGACCCCGGAGTCGTGTCGGTCTCCGGAGTAGTATGCGGCTGGGGATCGGATTGACCGGGGGCCCTGTCGCCAGTCTCCGTGGGGGCCTTACCCCCAAGTCCTTCTGCAACCGAGGTATTGCCCTCCGACGCCGTT
>NC_057814.1:455968990-456004291 GCF_018294505.1 Triticum aestivum
CCCGCGTCTCTTCAAGGCCCGGGGAGGGCCTATGAGAGGACACTTCAGTGTCATCTGCCCTAGGCGGCAGGGAAGCTAGTGGAGGCAACTCGCTCTCCATCATCTCCGGCAGCAGATCCCCCGAGGATGAGGATAGCTAGGGGAGATTGCGGGCCGGACTAAAAGATAAAACTTAGAGTTATCATCACAGTTCATAGAGATTGGATGTATGTGAAAAAATCCCAGACTACTTACGAGTCGGCTTGGGGCTTGGCCCGGCGACGGTGCTTCGGGATGGCCTCGGCGTCTGACTCCGAGTCATCGGGGAGGGTAATTTTGTCCCTCTTGGATGCTTTTGCCTCCAGGTCTTCGGAGGCCGCCCTCTTCTTGCCCTTGCGAGGAGGATCTTCTTCCTCCTCCTCCTCGTTGTCATCGTCACCCTCGGGAGAGGACTAGGCATCAGCTTCTCTGGACACTGTGTCCGAAGTGCCCTCCTCTTTCTTCTTCTTCTTCTTGTCCTTCTTTACCGGCACCTGGTATGGCGCCGGGACCAGTATCCTCATTAGTAGAGGATTGGCTGGGTCCTCAGGGAGCGGAGCCAGACTCTGGATCTGCTCCGCCTTCTTGATCTAGACCTGTTTGGGGATGGACTACTCAATACTTCTCCTTTGGATTGACGAACCAACTGGTGTTCGGAGGTTTTAGAATTTACCTCGGAGGCTGGATAGTTGCAGTCGAGGCCGGTGTCGTCCAATGACTTTGGCCACGATTTCTGCTGCTTAAAAAGCAGCTTCCAGATCCCCTTATGCGTTGAGCCGTAGAACCGTTGTAGGGTCTGCGGTCCTTCCGGATCGAACTCCCACATCTTGAGAGGCTGCCGCTGGCAGGGAAGCACTCGGCGGATCAGCATCACTTGGATCACGTCAGCGAGGGTAATTTCTTTCGCTATCATGCTTTGGACGCGTTTCTACAGCAGCAGCACCTCAAGGACCAACCCCGAGTCCGGACCCTTGTCGGTCAGGATGTGAGCCTCAGCAGGGGTCCGGATCTGAAGGCTGGAGCGGTTGCCCACTTAGAGCCGCCGGGTTCTGTGATATAGAACCATTCTTGTTGCCATATCTTGATGGTATCCACAAAAACTCCCTTTGGCCAATTGACTTTGGGGAGCTTGCTCACCATGGCGCCACCGCAGTCCGCGTGTTTCCCATCGACTACCTTTGGCTTCATGTTGAAAATCTTGAGCTATAAGTCGAAGTGTGGAGGGACGCGGAGGAAGGCTTCACACACGATGATGAACGCCGAGATGTGGAGGAACAAATTTGGGGCCAGATCGTGAAAATCCAGCCCGTAGTAGAACATGAGACCCCTCACAAAGGGCTGAAGGGCGAATCCGAGTCCGCGGAGGAAGTGGGGGATGAACACCACCCTCTCACCGGGCCCCGGAGTAGGGGTGACCTGCGCTGGATCGGGAAGCCTATGCTTGATTTCCGCGGTTAGATACCACGCCTCCCGCAGCTCCTTGATGTTCTCCTCCGTTACAGAGGAGGCCATCCACTTGCCTTGAGAGCCGGCCATGGTCGGAAGAGTTGCGGAGGGTAGAAAAGCTTGGAACTTGGGCGTTGGAGCTCGAGGATGGGGAGGCAGAGAGAGAATGAGGCATGGGACGGAAGAGTTGGATTCTATCCACTTATATGGACTGCAAATATCAAGCGTCCCCCTCCCTCGAGCCTTAAAACTCGCCTGTTCCCAAGGGGTCATGCGAACAGCACGATTAGATTACCAAAACTCGTATTGATGAGAATCCCGCAATAAGGGAACATGATCTCTGCTTTGACAAGATGTGTCAATGGGAGTTGCGTATTGAAATGCGAGGCGGGAGGCCCGAAAACAGTTCGAAATGATAGCAGTGCTAAGCGTGACGTTTCGCCGGAAAAGGCTGTCAATGGATATATCTTATTTTAAGTATTATGCCTTTATGGTTGGAGGGTTAACCTGTTATAGAAAGACGGATATAGATCTCTTGTTCAGAAGACTACTTTGGAAGTATTCGGAGGAGGAACCCGCCTTGCGATGCCAAAAACAACTTGCGTGCCGAACTCATCGTCATCGGAAGACTGGTTCAGAGGCTACTGAGGGAGTCCTGGATTACCGGGTCCTCGAGTGCCCGGATTACCCAAGATAGGTCGAACTGATGGGCCATGAAGATATAAAGACAGAAGGCTCTCCCTCGTGTCCGGATGGGACTCCCCTTGGCGTGGAAGGCAAGCTTGGCGTTCGCATATGAAGATTCCTTTCTTTGTAAACCGACTCTGTACAACCCTAGCCCCCTCCGGTGTCTATATAAACTGGAGGGTTTAGTCCGTAGAGGCAATCATAATCATACAGGCTAGGCATCTAGGGTTTAGCCATTACGATCTCGAGGTAGATCAACTCTTGTAACCCCTATACTCATCAAAATCAATCGAGCAGGAAGTAGGGCATTACCTCCGTTAAGAGGGCCCGAACCTGGGTAAACATTGTGTCCCCTGACTCCTGTTACCATTGATCCTCAGACGCATAGTTCGAGACCCCCTACCCGAGATCCACTGGTTTTGACACCGACAAGTGGCCCCTTAGTGATTTTCGTGTATTGAAGACTTATAGGTTAAGGGACTAATGTGTTTGTGAGTGTACACAGGCTCTATAAGTCTCTGAGGAGTTTGATATTTACGAAGAAAGTTGATCCCTAAAAATGAATGTCTTCAATTGAAGACTTTGGTTTTCTTGAAGACTTTGAAAATGATGAAATTGGTGTGACCTTGAAGACTTCGATATTGATGCGAGGATTATGAATCGTGCAGACTTTTGTTTTCGTAGTTTCATTTTCTCTTTCTTGATTCATAGGAAACACCGTACTATTAAAGGGGGTCAAGGTAAAACTAAGGAAACACTTTCCAAGTGATGCTCATCTCAAAGCCTACACCTACCCAATCCTTTCGAGTGAAGCCATTGGAAATCTCATACAGTTCAGTTAATTTCTTCTGTAACAGAGACAAAGATCTTCTGTTCTTTGAGGAATGTTCTGACTGAGGATTTAGGAATTCGCCAGTGTGGATTGCCTACAAGTGAGGAACATGATAGCCTTGAGGAATTTGAGAGCTCAAATTTTCGACCGTTGCTGCACTATGCGCCAGCTGTCCAAAATATCCTATCCACCTAACGGTCATATCATTAAAGGGCATTTATGTCTTATCCTGTCGGGCTGCTCCCCAGCTATAAATAGCTGCCCCCTACAACCACTAGGTGGTTGGCTGCTCTGAGAGAAACTGACACTTGTCATTGAGAGCATCCTATCCTCCGAGGACTTTGAGCGAAAATCATCAAGTGAGGAAAACCCAAACCCAAACACCTACAATGCAGAGTGATTGAGCATCACTGAAGAGATTGTTCCTGTGTGGAACCAACGCTTGTTACCTTTGAGGACTGTGCATCCTCCAGATGCTTAGGCGTCATGGTCTAGAGCATCCAAGAGGAATTGTGGATCGCTGAGTGACCGAGTCTGTGAAGGTTCTGAAGTCACCTGAAGACTTACCACGAGTGATTGGGTGAGGTCTGTGTGACTTTAGCTCAAGGAGAATACAATGAGGACTGTGTGTCCGAGACTGTGTGTCCTCAAGTTTAAATACCTAGCCGCTCCAACCAGATGTACAACTGCCACAGCAGTTGGAACTAGTCTACCAAATCATCGTATTCACCAAGCTACTAGTTCTATTTCCTCAACTCATTCATTTCCTCATTCATGTGTTGATGTACTTCATCGTTACTGTTTGAAGACTTTGACTGAAGACTTACTCAATTTCCTCAAATCCTATTTCTTCAGTCATCTTGTCTTCAGCCTGCTTATCCTGTTTTCGCGCTACCTGTACTCTGTGTATGTTTCATTTCATCATGATGTCTATGCTACTGCTTTATTATGCATGCACCTGAGTACTTATTCCACTGCTTGTAGTTTGTTGCTTAGGAAATTCCTCAAGTAGTATTTCCTCAATGAAGAATTCATAAAAATCGCCTATTCACCCCCCTATAGTCGATATAACGCACTTTCAATGGGCCACAAGCTCGAGAGGCGCGCCCTAGGGGGCGCCTCCCAGGCTTGTGGGCCCATCGTGGCACCTCTAACCCTAATCTCAACTCTATAAATACCCAAATATTCCCCGTATACCAGAGGGCACACCAAAAATACTTTTCCGCCGCCGCAAGCTTTTATTCTCATGAGATCCCATCCTGGGGTCTTTTCCGGCACTCTGCCGGAGGGGGATTTGATAACGGAGGGCTTCTACATCAACCTTGCTGCCATTCCGATCATGTGTGAGTAGTTTACCATAGACCTACGGGTCCATAGCTAGTAGCAAGATGGCTTCTTCTCTCTCTTTGATCTTCAATACAATATTATCCTCGATGTTCTCTGAGATCTATTCGATGTAATCTTCTTTTACGATGCGTTTTTTGAGATCCGATGAATTGTGGATTTATGATCAGATTATCTATGAATATTATTTGATTCTTTTCTGAACTCTTATACGCATGATTAAGATAGCTTTGTATTTCTCTCCGATCTATTGATTTGGTTTGGCCAATTAGATTGATTTATTTTGCAATGGGAGAGGTGCTTTATAGTGGGTTCAATCTTGCGGTGTCCTCACCCAGTGACAGGAAGGGTAGCGAGGCATGTATTTGTATTATTGCCACTAAGTATAAAAAGGTGGGGTTTATTCATATTGATTGGATCTATCCCTCTACATCATGTCATCTTGCTTAAGGTGTTACTCTGTTATTGTTAACTTAATACACTAGATGCATGCTGGATAGCGGTCGATGTGTGGAGTAATAGTAATAGATGCAGGCAGGAGTCGGTCTACTTGTCACGGACATGATACCTATATTCATGATCATTGCCTTAGATATTGTCAAAACTATGCGCTTTTCTATCAATTGCTCAATACTAATTTGTTTACCCACCGTATGCTTTCTTTCAAGAGAAGCCTCTAGTGAAAACTATGGACCCCGGGTCTATTTTTATCATATTATTTTCAATCTATAAAACCAAAAACACAAAAATACCTTGTTGCAATTTATTTACCTTTACTTTATTTTGCACTTTAATTATCTTTTATATCAATCTCTATCAGATCTCATCCTTGCAAGTGACTGTGAAGGGATTGACAACCCATTTTTCACGTTGGGTGCAAGTATTTGTTTGTTTGTGTAGGTGCAACTATTGGGAACTTATGTGTTCCTCCTACTGGATTGATACCTTCATGCTACTTCTTGAGCTTGCGTTGATTTTTTTCCTTGAAGAGGAAAGGGTGATGCAACAAAGTAGAGATAAGTATTTCCCTCAGTTTGAGAACCAAGGTATCAATCCAGTAGGAGGAACACACAAGTCTCCAATGGTTTCACCTACACAAACAAACAAATACTTGCACCCGACGCGATAAAAGGGGTTGGCAATCCCATCACATTTAATTGCAAGGATGAGATATGATAGGGATAGGTATAAAAGATAGATAAAAGTGCAAAATAAAATAAAGGTAAATAAATTGCAGCAAGGTATTTTTGGGTTTTTGGTTTCAAAGATCTGAAAATAATATGATAAGAATAGACCCGGGGGCCATAGTATTCACTAGAGGCTTCTCTCTTGAAAGAACGCATACGGTGGGTAAACAAATTACTATTGACCAATTGATAGAAAAGCGCAAAGATATGACGATGTCTAAGGCAATGATCATGAATATAGGCATCACATCCGTGACAAGTAGACCGACTCCTGCCTGCATCTACTACCATTACTCCACACATCGACTGCTATCCATCATGCATCTAGTGTATTAAGTTAACAAGAACGGAGTAACGCCTTAAGCAAGATGACATGATGTAGAGGGATAGATCCAATCAATACGAAATAAACCCCACCTTTTTATCCTTAATGGCAACAATACAAATACGTGCCTCGCTACCCTTCTGTCACTGGGTGAGGACACCGCAAGAATGAACCCATTACAAAGCACCTCTCCCATTGCAACAAAAATCAATCTAGTTGGCCAAACCAAATCAATAGATCGGAGAGAAATACAAAGCTATCTTAATCATGCATAAAAGAGTTCAGAGAAGACTCAAATTATATTCATAGATAATCTGATCATAAGTCCACAATTCATCGGATCTCAACAAACGCACCACAAAAGAAGATTACATCAAATAGAACTCCAAGAACATCAAGGAGAACATTGTATTGAAGATCAAAGAGAGGGAAGAAGCCATCTAGCTACTAGCAATGGACCCGTAGGTCTGTGGTAAACTACTCACACATCATCGGGAAGGCATCAAGGTTGGTGTAGAGGCCCTCCGTGATCGAATCCCCCTCCGGCAGAGTGTCGAAAAAGGCCCCAAGATGGGATCTCACGAGAACAGAAGCTTGCAGCAGCGAAAAAGTATTTTTGGTGTGCCCCCGGTATACGGGGAATATTTGGGTATTTAGAGAGCTGAGATTAGGGTTAGAGGAGCCACGGGGGGGCACAAGCTCATAGGGCACCCCATCTGGGCACGCCTGGTGAGTTTGTGGCTCACCCGTGGACCTTCTGGCCTCCTCTAGAACTTCCTAGATGTCTTCTAGCCCAAGAAATATCATCAAAAAGTTTTGTTCCGTTTGGTATTGATTTTCTATAAAAGAGTCCCACTAGTAATATATGAAAGTGACAAAATAGGAGACTCCCTATCATGAAGAACATGGTGCTATTTGAAGCACAAGTGTGAAAAGGGATAGTAGCATTGTTCCTTCTCTCCTTTTCTCTATTTTTTTCTCTTTTTTCCTTTAGAGTCTTTGGCCTATTTTTTCAAAAAAAAATCATTTTTTTATTTTTCATCTGCAGTCTCATCCTGACTTGTGAGGGAATCATAGTATCCATCATCCTTTCCTCACATGGGACAATGCTCTAATAATGATGATCATCACACTTTTATTTACTTACAATTCAAGAATTACAACTCGATACTAGAACAAAAATATGACTCTATATGAATGCCTCAGGCGCTGTGCCGGGATGTGCAATGATCTAGCATGACATGTATAAAAAATATGAACAGCGGCCATGCCACAAATACTATGTCAACTATATGATCATGCAAAGCAATATGATAATGATGGTATGTGTCATAATAAAACGGAACGGTGGAAGTTGCATGGCAATATATCTCGGAATGGCTATGGAAATACCATAATAGGTAGGTATGGTGGCTGTTTTGAGGAAGATATAAGGTGGCTTATGTGTGAAAGAGTGTATCATATCACGGGATTTGGATGCACCGGCAAGTTTGCACCAACTCTCAAGGTAAGAAAGGGCAATGCACGGTACCGAAGAGGCTAGAAATGATGCAAGGGTGAGAGTGTGTATAATCCATGGACTCAACATTAGTCATAAAGAACTCACATACATATTGCAAAAGTTTATTAGCCCTCGAAACAAAGTACTAATATGCATGCTCCTAGGGGGATAGATTGGTAGGAAAAGACCATCGCTCGTCCTCGACCGCCACTCATAAGGAAGACAATAAAAAATAAATCATGCTCCAATTTCATCGCATAACGAGAGACCACACGTGCATGCTTCGGGAATCACAAACCTTAACGCAAATATTCTTACTAAACCAGAATTACTCACTAGCATGACTCTAACATCACCATATTTATATCTCAAAACAAATGCAAGGAATCAAACTTCTCGTATATTCAATGATCTTCATGAAAGTTTTTATTATATCCCTCTTGAATACCCATCATATTAGGACTAAATTCATAACCTAAGCAAATTGCCATAGTATTTTTAAGACTCTCAAAATAATATAAGTGAAGCATGAGAGTTCATCAATTTCTTCAAAATAAAACCACCGTCGTGCTCTAAAAAGATATAAGTGAAGCACTAGAGCAACTACCTAGCTCAAAAGATATAAATGAAGCACATAGAGTATTCTAATAAATTCACGATTAATGTGTGTCCCTCACAAAAGGTTTGTACAGCAAGGATGATTGTGGCAAACTAAAAGGCAAAGACTCATATAATACAAGACGCTCCAAGCAAAACACATTCATGTGGTGACTAAAAATATAGCCTCAAGTAATTTACCAATGGATTGAAGACAAAAGAGGGGATGCCATCTGGGGCATCCCCAAGCTTAGATGCTTGGTTGTCCTTAAATATTACCTTGGGGTGCCTTGGGCATCCCCAAGCTTAGGCTCTTGCCAATCCTTATATTCCCTAGTCCATCGAAACTTCACCCAAAACTTGAAAACTTCACAACACAAAACTCAACAGAAAACTCGTGAGATCCGTTAGTGAACAAAGCAAATAACCACTTTTCGGTACTGTTGTAAACTCATTCTAATTTTATATTGGTGTTATATCTACTGTATTCTAACTTCTCCATGGTTCATACCCCCTGATACTACCCATAGATTCATCAAAATAAGCAAACAACACAATGAAAACAGAATTTGTCAAAAACAGAACAGTTTGTAGTAATCTGGACTTTAGCCAAACTTCTGTAACTCCAAAAATTCTGAAAAATTAGGAAACAGTAGGCAATTTGTATATCAATATTGTGTAAAAAAACTTCAGAATTTTATCACGCTCCAGTGAATTTTAACAATTATGCTACATGACGTAAAAGTTTTTGTTTTTAGCAAAATCAAATCAACTATCACCCAAGATCATCCCAAAGGTCTTACTTGGCACAAACACTAATTAAAATACTAAAACACAATCGTAACATAAGTATAATTTCATGTTTATTGAAAAACAGAAGAAAAAACATAAAACATAAAATGAAACTGGGTTGCCTCCCAACAAGCGTATTTGTTTTACGCCCCTAGCTAGGCATATTGCATAGATCTAGGTATTGTAATAAAAGTGAGGGAGATCATCCATGCTCATCTCATACTCCTAGGGATTTCATTAGAGTTGTTGATGATCACTTTCCTAGGTAGAGAATCAAGAAATTCGTTCATAAGAATAGGTTCCTTAATAATATTGATAAAACTAGGCCAAATACTTATCATCTTAAGATCCTCCTTTTCTTTACTAGAAGATCCACCCTTATTTTTAGGAACATAAATAAACTTAGTAGTTCTATTAGGAGGAAATTTTGGAGCAGTCTTGAGAGCGGCAAAAGCGGAACCCAAATTGGTAATAATATCCTAACTTATCGATTCTAGTGAAGCCTTGTTCTACCCTCTCAGCAATTATAGGATCCTTCTCCTTTAGGGTTTTTAGAGTGATTCCTACCTTTGACCCAATTTGAGTAATATGATTATAAATATTTTTATCCAAATTTTCAATATGCCCTACGGTAGAAATTTTATTCTCAATAATATCAAGCCTTTGCATCACATGTTCGAAAGTTAATGCTATTTCATTACTCATAATTGGTGGTGATCCCACCAAATTTCCCATAGCATTAAAAGCATCCATAGGGTGACTCCCCAAGAAATTACCCCCAGAAATAGTGTCTAGCACATATCTATACCAAGTAGTAACACCCACGTAAAAATTCCTAAGAAGAACTATAGTGGATTGCTTATGGGTAGATCTATTCTGAGCATCGCAAATCCTATACCAAGCATCTTTTAAATTCTCTCCTCCTCTTTGTTTAAAATTAAGAACCTCACTCTCCGGGGTAACAACTACGATAGAAGTACTAGCCATGCTAGCTAAGCAAACTATCTAGCACACAAGCAAACGAAAAGACGACCGGAAAGAAGGCAAATATTTTTGTGTTTTTCTAAAAACGTTTTAGAAGTGGGGGGACGAAAACGAGAGTCAAATGGCGAATAATGTAAGTGCAAGAGATGAGAGTTTATGATAGGTACTTGGTAGGCTTGATGTAGATCCTCCCCGGCAACAGCAATAGAAATTCTTCCTGCTACTTCTTGAGCTTGTGTTGGTTTTTCCCTTGAAGATGAAAGCGTGATGCAGCAAAGTAGAGATAAGCATTTCCCTCAGTTTGAGAACCAAGGTATCAATCCATTAGGAGGAACACAAAAGTCTCTAATGTTTGCACCTACACAAATAAGCAAATACTTGCACCCAACGCGATAAAAGGGGTTGTCAATCCCTTCACGCTTAATTGCAAGGATGAGATCTGATAGAGATAGGCATAAAAGATAAATAAAAGTGCAAAATAAAGTAAAGGTAAATAAATTGCAGCAAGGTATCTTTGGGTTTTTGGTTTTGTAAATCTGAAAATAATATGATAAGAATAGACCTAGGGGACATAGTTTTCACTAGAGGCTTCTCTCTTGAAAGAACGCATACGATGGGTAAACACATTACTGTTGAGAAATTGATAGAAAAGCGCAAAGTTATGACGATAGCTAAGGTAATGATCATGAATATAGGCATCACATCCGTGACAAGTAGACCGACTCCTGCCTGCATCTACTACTATTACTCCACACATTGACCGCTATCTAGCATGCATGTAGTGTATTAAGTTAAGAAGAACGGAGTAACGCCTTAAGCAAGATGACATGATGTAGAGGGATAAATCCAATCAATATGAAATAACCCCACCTTTTTATCCTTAATGGCAACAATACAAATACGTGCCTCGCTACCCCTTCTGTCACTGGGTGAGGACACCGCAAGATTGAACCCATTACAAAGCACCTCTCCCATTGCAACAAAAATCAATCTAGTTGGCCAAACCAAATCAATAGACCGGAGAGAAATACAAAGCTATCTTAATCATGCATAAAAGAGTTCAGAGAAGACTCAAATAATATTCATAGATAATCTGATCATAAATCCACAATTCATCAGATCTCAACAACGCACCGCAAAGAAGATTACATCGAATAGAACTCCAAGAACATCGAGGAGAACATTGTATTGAAGATCAAAGAGAGAGAAGAAGCCATCTAGCTACTATCTATGGACCCGCAGGTCTGTGGTAAACTACTCACACACCATCGGAAGGGCAGCAAGGTTGGTGTAGAGGCCCTCCATGATCGAATCCCCCTCCAGCAGAGTGCGGGAAAAGGTCCAAGATGGGATCTCACGAGAACAGAAGCTTGTAGCCGCGAAAAAGGATTTTTGGTGTTCCCCTGGTATTTTTACGGGGAATATTTAGGTATTTATAGAGCTGAGACTAGGGTTAGAGGAGCCACGGGGGTCCTACAAGCTCATAGGGCACCCCCCCCAAGGCGTGCCTGGTGAGCTTGTGGCTCACCCGTGGACCTTTTGGCCTCCTCCAGAAGCTTCCTAGATGTCTTCTTGCCCAAGAAAAATCATCAAAAAAATTCGTTCCGTTTGGTATTGATTTTCTGTAAAAGACAAAAATAAGAAAAAAAACAGCAACTGGCACTGGGCACTAGGTTAATAAGTTAGTCCCAAAAAATAATATAAAATAGCAAAATAATGCATATAAAACATCCAAGATGGATAATATAATAGCATGAAACCATAAAAAATTATAGATATGTTGGAGACGTATCACTTGGTTCTTAACCGAGGGAAATACTTATCTCTACTTTGCTGCATCACCCTTTCCTCTTCAAGGGAAAAACCAACACAAGCTCAAGAAGTATCAGTGCATTTCTACCTTGCTGGACCGACCATCCCAGCAAGATGCTTCCCGGCAAGGAGGTGTCGTCGCCGCCGCATAGGCAGCCTCCGCGACCGCGTCCACCTCCACCTTCGCTGCATCCTCATCTTCCATCGCCGCCAACTCATCTTTTTCCGCTCCAGCATGTGGTAGCGGGTGGATTGCACAATCCTTCTAGCATCGGCATCCAAAGAGTTGATATTCAAGGTTAACATCTTCGCGTCCTCCGCATTGGCGGTGATCTTCACCCTCTTTTTCTCAAGCGTGGCATTCTTCTCCTCGAGCGCCGCCTTCCTCTCTTCGATCATGGTTCTCCTCTCTTCGAGCTTGATCTTCTTCTCTATCAGCTCGATCAACTGCTTGAACCTCTCCGCCTTTCGCTCCTCCTTGATGTTTGAGCGCCTCACGCATGCCTCTTCCTTATTCTCCAAGATCTCCTCGAACCTCTCCGTTATCTTGGCGGCCGCGCCTTCTCGCTTTGCTCTCTCCTCCTCCCACTTCTTGCCCCGCAGATTTCTTCTAACCTTCTTCGGCGGTTCTTGGGCTGGGTCGGTAGGGTCACTGGTTTCTTCCTCATTGGCTTGGGCGGCGGTTTTGGCAATGAAAAGGTTCTACTTCGGCTGCCCATTCAACTTCAACCAACAATGCATGACGGTGATCGAAGGACTTCTTCTCCAACTTCTTGTACACCACACAAGCACTAGTAGGCTACAAAAATGAAACAATGCATATACGTCTAGTGAGCAACAAAATAATACATGTCCGGCCAGTCATCAACAAAATTAAAGCACATCCGGCTAGTTCAGCAGAACTAAAGCATATCCGGCTAGTGAGCAACAAAACTAAAGCATGCCCGGCTAGTGATCAACAAAACTAAAGCATATCCGGCTAGTGATCAACAAAACTAAAGCATATCCATCTAGTGATCAACTTACTTGCTCAGTGATTTGTGCACTGCTATGCCACCGTGTGATGAGATGCTTCAAGTGCTTGCAATACTTGGAGACAGCCTCTTGGATGGTGTACCATCGATGGTTGAGGGACTTCCACTCACGGTTGCGGATCAACGCGTCGGAGTAGGGCGCGAAATGCTTGTGCTCATTAAACCATATGTGAATGTTCCTCCAAAATGTTGTGCCCTTTTTCTCCATGCCATGGATAGGATCGAGGCTAGTGGCCAACCATGCGTCGCACAGCAGCTCGTCCTCCTGCATGTTGAAGCTTTCTCCTCACCCTTCTTCTTCGGATCACCGGCTGTAACATCCGGATCATCATTGTCACCCTCCTCCTCCTCCTCCTCCCCCTCCGGATGCTGCTCTCCGGCGGCCCAATGTTGTTGTTGCTGTGTGCCATCGCCAGCCTAGGTGTAGGACTACTGTGTGGTCGTCTGGGTGTTGGACTGCTACTGGTGGTGGTTTCCGGGCTAGGTGGGATCCAAGTCTTCCACCTGCCCATCCTCATAGCCCCCTCCTCCTCCCTCGCCTCCGTCGTGGATGATATCGAGCATCTCCATGTCCGCGTCGTACGTCGGCTCCCCCGCTCTCGGCGTTGCAGCAAACAGCATGTGGGCACCCATCTGCTCTCCGCCGCCGTCCTCGCCCGGACGAGCGGCGGCGAAGAGTACTTGGAGAAGAGCGTCGGCACATTAACATCGACGATGTAAGGAACCGTACCGATGGGGGTGCGATCTGCTTGGCGGCGTAGTAGTACGGATGCTTGTAAGGCTCCGGCCACATCGTCGTCTGTACTGTGGGCGTGCCTGTCTGGCGGCGTCCGCCACGGCCTGGCCGACCGCCCCGTCCGCCATGCCCACCACGCCCATCGCCACCACCAGGCCCACCGGCGGCCAGACGCTTCTTCATATTATCCTCCTTTGCGGTCTTCGCTTTGACGCGGCGATTTTGCCGCGTCTCCGAGCTGATCTTCCGGGCGAGCGTGATGCTCGGATCCTCCGGCACCTCCGCCAGCTCCATCTCTGACAGGTTCTCCGGCGGTTCCATGCGTCAGCGGCGGAGGGAAGGAGAGGGTGGGAGAAAAGAGCGGGAATTGGGCGGAGAGCGGCGGGGAGTGGAAGAAGAGAGTGGGGATTTTAGCGCGGAAACAGCACAGAAATAGCGCGGGACGCTACAAAAGCGTGGGCTCCGCCTTCCTTTTGGGTAGGCTAGGGGGAGAGCGACGTTTTGCGTGTCCAGACTCCTGCAAACCTTCCACATGTTTGTCTCCGGTTTGCGGGAGAAATCGCGTCTGGACCGCTCCGTGGATCGATACATGTCAACGTTGGATGGCTTCCGCGATCCGGATAGCGCGGTATGGACGGTTGCGGGAGGTTTGCGGGTCGGCGTTGGAGATGCCCTCACATAGCATACCATAGAAACAAACGCTCTATGACGCTCCTACCTCTGTTTCATGGTTTTCGTATTTTAATTTCTTTTTTATAATAAAGAAGAGTATTCAATTGGCTCGGTCTGAAACGTTTTCTCCTTCCCAGGAGCGGCTCCAGCAACTATAGTTTCCCTGTCTCCCGCTGGCACCGGCGTCGATCTACCTCGTCTTCTGTGGCCTTAGGGCCATGGAGGCATGGTGGATCTCATCCATTGCCCATGAAAGGGCTCCTGGTCCCTTTTAAGCGTATTTTAGTTTGTTTAGGGTTTGTGTCCTGCTCGGAAATGCGAGGCGGGTACGACTCCTTAAAGATGAAATAAAATTCTCCCCGCCTAGCCCTTGTCTCGGGGGTGCGTCTAGCATCGTCGGAAGGTGTATGGAGGTGTGTCTCCGGCAGATCTCGCAGGATTCGGTCGGTGTTTGTCTTCGGTGGATCTACTTGGATCCGTTTTTCGCGTGTCTCCGTTCATGTGTCTACATGTTGAATCCTTCCGTTATACGCTTCTCTTCATCGACTATGGTTGTTATTCTGGTGTGCTGGTCATTTGGAGCATTAGCACGACAACTTTTCGACGGTTTACTATAAAAGGTCTGGTCGGCTCCGATGAGAGAGGGTGATGAGGAAGACATGTCGTTTGCTCGTTTCAGTGCTTGTAGCCGTAGGCGGTCTACCAACATAGATATAGATGTAATTCCTTTTACTTCTTTTTTTTTTACACTCGCAATGATGTTTGCTAGATACTACTAGATCAGAAGTTTTTCCAAAGAAAAAGAGTACGCGGCATGAACGCCAGCCGACCGGGTCGTATATGATTGTTCTCGCGGAAGTCACGGGTCAGCGCGAGCACGAACCCAAAACCGAGCAAAGGCCACATCTGGAGTGAGAAGACGACAAAAGGTGGTTCGAGTCTTCGAGGTATGATGAAATTGGGCGTCGTCGTCCTTCCAAATTTAGGATAAGCCGTTGCAGAAGCTTCCCAACACTTCACTCTCCAAAAGGACTCTTGTCTTGTCCAGCACAGAGCAAAGCAGACCGCCTCCGTTTGCAACGACATGTTCTAGAAGGCCTACCTCAATGTCCCAGCTGAACAAAACAAACAGAAAAACGGCACCCATTGGTCGGTGTAAAACAGCTCCAGAATCCTCTCACCGGCGATCGACATCTCGTCTCGTGGCAGACAAAATCGAAAACAGAACCGGCATCTTATCATTGAGCTTTCTTCATTGCAACGATCTTTCTGGACTCGTTTAACCATCATTTTCTTACATGGGTGCTATGCAAGCTCGAGTCATGGCGCAAAAAGGCGCAGCCTGGCAGACGCGTATTGATGCGTTATATGCACACATATACCTCTATATACACTATTCATGGTTCTGTACATACGCTCAGGTGATCAGATCTCTAGGAAGCATGCAGCCTGCACGTGCCCGGAGAATTCCGGCGGCGCCGGGGCGCGTGCCCAGGACGCGGCCTGTCCGGCCTCGTCGCGCAGCATGTACACGGTCTGGTCGCCTCCGTGGCAGCCTGAGCCGATCACCACGACGCGGCCGCTGGGGATGGCGGAGACGGTCGACGCGGTGCGCGCGTCCTCCGGCACGGACGCCACGGTGCGCCACCCCGCCGAGGCGCCGCCGTCGCGCGCCACGAGGTTCCCGTCGCGGAGCATGTACATGCGCTCCGCTCCCGGCGCCACGCAGCAGGTTCTCGGGCACGCGCCGTCCTCTAGCAGGCTCTCCTGGACGGTGGCCCAGGCCGCCGTCGCCGGGTCGAAGGCCTCGGCGGAGCCGGCGAACCGCCCCTGCGCCTGCGTCGGGTACCCGCCGACGACCAGGAACCTGCCGCCGACGCAGAGCCCGCGCGGCTCGTCGCGCTCCTCCGCCATGTCCGGGAGCGCGGCCCACGCGTCGGCGTCCGGGTCGTACGCCAGCGCCGACCGGAGCGCGTTCTTCTCCTCGTCGTGCCCGCCGGCGACGTACACGGCCCCGCCGACGGCCGCGGTGGCGAAGAAGGACCGGCGCGGGCCCGGCATGAGCGCCCCGCGCCGCCACGCGCCTGTCAAGAAGTCGTACACGTACACCGAGTCGGTCGGCGCCCACGACTCCGGGTCCCACCCGCCGACGACCACCAGCCGCTTCCTCCCCTGCGCGCCGTCCACCGCGGCCACCTGGCAGAACAGGGGCAGGCTCCCGGTCGGGCCGGGCAGCACCGGGAGCGGAGCCCACCGCCCCTCCAGCGGGTCCAGCAGAACCATCCTGTAGTTGTTCGCGGGGCCGCCGTTGGCCGCCGACGCCGAGGCGTGCTTCTGCGCCGGGCCAGGCTCGACGCGCTCGGGCTGCGCCTGGACCATGGCGAGCACAGGGCGCGCCAGCCCCTCGGCGCGGCGCAGGCGGCCGTAGTCCGGCGACTCGACCTCCTCCTTCCACTGCCGCGAGATGCGGCGCACGGCCGGCAGCTGGTCGAAGCCCACCCTGATGAGGCACTCCCTCGCCACCTCCTCCGGCAACCCTGGAATCAGATCGCTCATCGCTGACGCCGCAAAGCAGCTGCTCATTACTGAACAGCACTGGACTGGAATGAACTGAGCAAGAAACGAGTGAGAGCTTGAGCTTGCTTGATTTGTTCTGCGTGAGAGCTGCGTGCTGATGCTCTTGTGTGCGGCGAGTGGCGGGAGTGGCGCGCCGTATTTATACGGGGTGTTGGGGGCCGAGCAGAGGAAACAGAGGAACCGGTAGATTTCTGAATTAAGTGGGGGTGTGCGTGTGGGCCCGGGACGGTTTGGAGCTTATCGTCGCGTACTTGCGCGGGGCGGCGGATTCTTCCAGATCTTTTAGCGGCATCGCGGTCCGCGAGAGGGACGACAGTGTCGTGGTGCAGTAAGCGATCCGTATGTGGTATGGCGGCGGTGCAAGGGAAGGGATAAGATGGATTTTCTCAAGGTTTATCACTTGCTATCCTCCTGGATCTTGTTTGTACCAGACGAGACGCCTAGCTCAAGTTCTTTTTTTGGTAATAAGGTTGCAATCTCGTATCTGGGCCAGATTTGCGTCTTCCCAAGCAAAGCCGTTCTCAAGGAAATCTCGATACCACCGGAGAAGTGGAGGGGCGTGGATCATCTGACTTTGCAATCCCTGCCATACCCTGCCTGACACTGGAGTGCTGATTTTCAGGAGTAGGGTGAAGAAAATTTCAAACCCAATTGGCGTCTCCTGCGAAAAGAAAGAAGCCGCTGCCGAGCTCGTCTACGGATGGATCTGAAAGCCGTGGTGGCGCCGGGCAACCAATGCACAAGGCCCACGTTGGCCTGAAAAATCAGTGCACCGGTGCATGATTACCTTTTTTTTTCTAGACATTGGTGCATGATTACCTTGTCGGCTTCGTCCTGCTACGAACGGATAGATTCTCCGTCCGAGTCAGCCTTCTTCTTCCCTTCAGCAGCAGCAGTTTCCGCCGCAGCCCGCAGCTGATTGAGTTCCACGGCATCGGCCCACGTGTGCGGTCCGGATGAGATAGGCATGGAGTTTAATTAAAACGCTCACACTTGAGGTGACGCGTGGCCTTGGTGTTATAGAGAAATAGCACTCCAACGATTGGGTCTCGCCGTTATGTGTCGGAAGCTGCACAGTTCACAGGTCGGAGCGCCGCGCTGCCGGCATCGATCCCGTACGTCGGTCGTCGTCACGAGAGCTGCAGGCCCGCACCAGACGCCCGAAGCCGCATGGTTTTCCATAAGGGTTCCACCATCTCTTTCTTTTTTTCTTTTTCTTTTTTGCGACTGCATAAGGGTTCCACTATCAGAGAGATAATAGCATCTCTAGCGAAAGCTGAACTGAAAGAAGAAAAGCCGCATGGTTTTCGGGCGAAGTTCCCTGTTTTTTGCTAAAAAATAGTACTAGTAATCTTGTGTCGAGCTTGTAAATTTTATATACCAATGGCGTTTTCTCTTCCTCAACTTCGCCGGTTCCTGAAGAGAAATCCCCATTCGAAACGCTGACAGAAGGTAGTACTAGAACATAGAACGATGGAAACTCAGTTGCTAACAAATAATGTCCCGTACACTTGCACTTGCTTCGGTTGGGAATACCTTTCACCTTCACCATGAGAGCAAGAACACTCCGTAAAAACGAGCCACAAGTGGAGTGGACGCATCACATCGTAAATCCGGAGCCAATTATGGAGAAAACAACGGGTAGCGCACAGGGGGACGGAACGGCCCGGCCTGTCGGCCTCGGTATAACGCAGTGGACGGGATCGCTCCCCCGCTCTGCCCGTTGCGATCCGTAATCCTATCTCCTCAAGGAGGGCCCCACGCCACATGCTGAGCCCCTCCTCCCGCGTCATCATTAGCCGTGCTATCATGGCTCCCCGGTTCCCCCGTCTCGCCGCGGCGCCGCCCGCCGTCTCGCCAGAACTTATCCGGTTATTATCCCCGGAGCACCACCCCGCGTCTCCTTTACGCTTGCCTCTGAATTGATAGGGCTGGTCGTCGTCCGTCCGGTGACGCGACGAGACGGGAGGTATAATATCCGTCGAGAGCGCCGACGCGACGGCGTCGCTGTCAGTCCCGGTGCCCATTGGCAGCGGCTAGTTGGCCATGCTTTACGCGCACATCATGCGATGCCTCGTCGGCTCGCCGTCCGTCGCCTTATCAGGATGCTGGATGCCTGGATTGGGGTGTGGTCATGCTGAAATGGAAGGTCCTATTGTTTTGTCTCTGGCAAAACACTGCATCCATCACCGGCCTTATCGCCCGCAGGGCACACGGCGCCGCTGCCTGCTTGTATGTACGGAATATCTGCCTTGACCCACGGAAAGAAGCCACCCACCAAGAAAATTCATGAAGTCGACGACCATCTGGGTTATATACCAACATAAATATGGAAAGGCGCCCGTCCAAAGATGGTGGGGACAAACTGTTTACCATAACAGATAGCGAGCTAATTAAGGGCTGAAAACGAAATGCCGGGTATCTTCCCGTCGCCAGGCAGTTTCGTCAGTCTCCCCCATTACCAAGCTCTCAAATAAGAGTTTTAGAGTGTGGATACGTCAGTTCTACTAGATACATGTATACGCCTGTTAGAATCTGCTCGCCGGACCATGTTTTTCCAGTCCCAGTGTTGTTCCGGTGGGATTCATTGTTTTCTCAAGTAGTACGCCATATGGTATGACGCACTACCCAGTCGCACTGCAGAAGTAAAACCCTGAACCTGAATCTATGTGCTCCAGCTCCATCAAATAAATCGCTGCATCAAATGCTGATAATCAAACTTTGTTTTCAGACGATGCACTCCAGGCAAATTTATTGGCTCAATGGATAGCCGTGTGTAGGTTTGTAGTAATTTCCTATTACATCATCGGAAGGACAAAGGGTGTTCAGGTGGTCACAGCATTCTGGGCTGCTACAGAAAATCACACATTCAACTCAGCATCGGCAGCTAATGGTTCAAACACTGATTCGACCTCATCCATGTTTACCTCTTCCAGAGTTGCTGGACTCCATTTTGGATTCTGCAAGTGATGAGACGATTCAATGGAATGATTAGGGGTATGCTACTGATCCCTTTAGGTTAAATGAACCACTATCACATTAGATTTTAGATAACCCTCCCCAGCATGAATATGTAAATGACGTCGTCACACCATGATAAAATGCACAAAATGTATGCATGTAATGTGTGCCGCTGTGCCTTATACTCCCTCCCTCCAGAATTACTTGTCGTTCAAATGGGTGTATCTAGTATTAAAATACGTCTAGATACATCCATTTGAGCGACAAGTAATTTTGGATGGAGGTAGTATTTTGGTTGCTAGCTTGAACATGAGCTCTCTACCTAATCTTGCAAGATAAACAGACAGCGGTCCAAGGTGCATTATAGTTTAATGTAAAATAGACTTTTTTGCCCAACTTTGCAATACATAGATGACACCAGGGTCTAATTAGTTTATTATTTCTGATTTAATGTTCCAAAAAGTTAATAGACTATCTCAAAGCTTAAATAGTAGAACAAGATTAGGTACAAGCTATCCTACATTATGGGATTTAAGACAAATTTCAATTTATATGTGGAGAGAGCAGTCATTGCAGTTCCTACTTTAAAATATTGCCATTGCATAACAGACCAGGGGTCTACAGCTATCTGTATGCCAAAAAAGGGGAAAAGGACAGACCCAGTGCTAGAAACTCCCACCAGGTGGGGTCTGGGCAAGGATTACACGAGGCAAGCCTTAATTAACTATAACTCCCACCAGGTGGGGTCTGGGCAAGGATTTTTTATTTTTTTTGAATGTTGGCAAAGCTTGCCAAATTCATTGATCAGAAGGGGAGTAACAAGAACACCTCCAAAGGAGGAAAGCACAGCAAAAGGGCCGGTGCAGAAAGAAAAGAAAGAAAATGGACACCCGCCGACACCAACACAAACCCAAGATCCGCCAGCAACCGTGCACACCATCGGAATCCATCGTCGAGGCCTCCAAGATGACGCCTCCAAGAAGGAAGTGGTATCGAGAACACCACCGTCATCCGATCTGGCTCCGCCAGATCTTAGGTTTTCACCCGGCGACCTCAGCCATGAGGCAGGAAGAGCAATGAGCTCCACGGCGGCACCTCCAAGGAAGAAGACGACATCCATAAATGCCGTTACCGTCGGCACCGACGAGGTCGATGCAGGATTTTCATCCGGAGCCAAGCCTTCTGCCAACCATCCAGAATCCGAGACCAACCCATCACCACCAGGCAGAACAAGGACAAGCACACACTACCAGACACGGGATAGTCGCCGCCGCACGCAGGACCTAGGCGAGCACACGCCAACCTGACCGGTCCGCACCGCCGCTCGCAGGACCTGGGCGAACCAAATCGACTCCGGCCATCCTCCGGCTCCGTGCGCAGATCTGGGCGAGAATTCGCGCCGCATCGCACAGGAAAGACCGAAGTAGAACCATAGTTGACCGGCCCGCACTGCCGCGCGCCGAAACAGAGCAAAAACCAAGCCAAAACTTAACATGCTCGCGCCGCCGCGCGCAAGGACCGGACGTCCGTGCTGGATCTGGTCTGCCCGAGCTTCCTCTAGCACCAACAGGCTGGAAGGCGCCCCTGCTCCAGGAGCTGGACGTGCACACGCTTGCAAGGGGGAACCCACCAGCATCCACCGGGCCACCGCTCCCGCCTCCCCTATCCAGGCGCCACCGGCCATCGAGATCTGGGCGCAGGACCGCCCAAACTCAGATCGGGCTTGGAGCCCCTCACCGCCGTGTCGCCAACCCTCCTCGCGCACCGGCGCCGCCACAAAGCAGATCCTCGCTGGGGGCGCCGGCCGCGCTCATCCCGCGCCCGCGTCAGCCTGGTCTGGGCAAGGATTACACGAGGCAAGCCTTACCCCTGCACAGTGCAATGCAGAGAGGCTGCGTCGAAACCAAGACCTCTTGGCACAAGTGGGCAGAGAGGCTGCGTCAAACCAAGACCTCTTGGCACAAGTGGACAGTACTTCACCACTGCCCAGGCCTGTCCTTCTATATCTATATGCCCAATGATTATAAAAATGTAGTCACAATTCAGGTGATTTATATAGTTAATTAAGTCAAATTCAGTGAATTGGGTCATATTTGGAGAGGAAAAGGCTATGGGGAACATGCTTTTTAGCCTCTGTAAGGGCATGGGAAGAACGCATTTTTAGGCTCTAATAAGCATAGGCCATAATACCCAGGGAGGCTTAGGCCACATTTTTAGGCTCACGTAGGTTATGACACAAGGCCACCTTGGCTCAATCTTTGCTTCGGTGGGCTTTTGCAGAAGGGGAGGCTGATAAAGGCATATAAAACCACTGGATGTTCATGGTATGCACCCATCTTTGCTAATGGTATAAAAACCATGTATGGGCATGGGCCAGCACGGCCCTATGGTTTTGTGCGGTTAGCCAAAAACAGGCTTATGCACAAGCAACAGCTGAGCCAAAATCAGGGGAAGTAGCTCCTGGCCTTTTACAAGCTGAACAAGTCTTAGCTGTCTTGTTTGTTGAAACTGGCATGCGGAGTAAAGCATACTTGAGTGCTAATAATGCCAGTACAACCCATCAGGTAGGTTTAAGCTTATGTCAACTTTGAACTTACGATTTGTAGAACTTATGGTCCAAAAGTTGATAGTGGAAAGGAAAACGTTCTAACTGGTTGGACCCCCTATAGGCTTACAGCATTGATCATAGGTGGAAGTCCATGAAACACATGTACCCCACACATCTAACAATATGCGTATCTGCCTCTAGTGAAAATAAGAACCCTTTTGGACAAAACAAATTAAAATTTTGAGATTGAAAAATAAAACCATATGACTTGCCTGGTCCTTGTCAACTAAGACAGCGCGTACGCCTTCAGCAAAATCATTTCGAACCGACGATCTCAAGGCAATACGGTACTCCAATTTCATAACACCAGCCAACTGAATGTGCCAAACAACAGAATAAGGAAAACTGAAGGAAATAGAAATGTTAAGTGGTACAGGATACAGGAGACTACCTTAGATAGATAATTTTCATTGTTCCCATATGATGATGCAACTCGAGAGAAATGTTTCTGTGTTAAACAAAGAGAAAACGGAGCACCTTTCTTAAGTCCTGCTAAAGCATCATTGGCCCATTCTGACACTGCAGCCGACAAAATAAAGAACAATTTACATATACAGAAATCCAACTCGGTGCCCAGGCTCATATACGGAAATGCATTCACTCTTCTCTAGTCAGTACTGCAGTAGATTTAATTCTTCCCTCCGTTCCCAAATATAAGTCTTTTTAGAGATTCCAACAAGTGACTACATACGGAGCAAAGTGAGTGAATCTATACTCTAAAATATGTCTACATACATCCGTATGTTGTAGTCTATTTGAAATGTCTAAAAAGACTTATATTTAGGAACGGAGGGAGTAGAACAGGCCATTTTCAAATAAAAGTAGTTGGCAATGTTTTCACTATATCAGTGTTGCTGCCTTGAAAGAGAACGCTTAAAGAAGATTACCTGTGGCATCACCATTTTGAGTACGCTTCTTTAGCTCTTCCACAGATTCAGTAGCTGATTTATCAGGACCAAAAGAAGAAACGATATCCGGTAAAAGCTTTTCTAATTGGGGCACCGACTCAGGCTCCTTCTTGTACCCAGTCAGGAGTGACTCAACATCTTTGTGAGGATCAGCAGTGCTGCAATAAGACAGAGAGAACCACAATGTCAAGATACTACTAAAATAGTATAGAAATATTGCAAGCACTTGCTATGTCATGAATCTAAGATACTACTCCCTCCGTTCACAAATATAAGATGTTCTAACTTTTTTTGTGAATCAGATGTATATAGACACGTTTTAGTGTGTTTGTTCACTCATTTCAGTCTGTATGTAGTTCATACTGAAATATCCAAGACATCTTATATTTGTGAACAGAGGGAGTAATACATAGCAGAGAACTACTCCCTCCGTTCCTAAATATAAGTCTTTTTACAGATTCCAATGCGGACTACATAAGGAGCAAAATGAGTGAATCTACACTCTAAAATATGTCTATATACATCCGTATGTAGTCTTTATTGAAATCTCTAAAAAGACTTATATTTAGGAACAGAGGGAGTATAAAATATAGATAGTTACTAAAGTTGAATATTAATGTGTTCAGTATGTTTTGGCCGAAATTGGTAACTAGAATGATTTGAATGATGCGGATGGCGCCCCTCCCACTCCCCTAGCTCTCCTCCCCACCAGCCCCGCCGCCGTCGACTCCACGCCGGTAGCCATCCTCCCTCGCCCTGCTATGGCGCCCCTCTCCCCCACCCACTCCCTCTCCGGCGAGCGCGTCTCCTCCGGGGACAGCCGCTGGTCTGACTCTGGGTCTGATAGCGCGGCTCCCTCCCGCTCCTACCGGGACGTCGCTCGCACACCACCGCCGGCTCCCGCGCCGGCGCCCAGCGTCCCCGCGCCGGCGGCCCCTAGGCTGCCTGCCTCCGCCCGCCTCGGGCCCCGCTCGGAGGTTCATCGCGTCTCGTATGGAGCCAGGGTGGACGCCAACGGCTACCAGCAGCCGCGCCGCAGGAACCGACGTCGGCCTCGCCGTGAGCCTGAGTTGAGCCCGTCGCCGCGGCACCAACGCAGCCCATCCCCCGAGGAGCTCGCTGGGCTCTGCTTCCGCTGCCTCGACCCCCGCCACCGCGTCCGCGACTGCACCAACGACATTTGCTGCAGGCGGTGCCTCATCTCCGGCCACGACTTCCGTGGTTGCGACGACTTCCACCGCCGCACCGGTCGCGCCCCACCCGCCGCCCCACGGACGGCCGCGCACCGCGCTGGCCGCGACCCACCCGCCGCCCCGTGGACTGCCGCGCCCCCGACGCCACCCCCTGCTCCGGTTGTGCACGTCGCACCCCAGCTACCTGCCCCCGCTCCGGTCGCGCACATGAGCGCCGCTGAGCCAGCGCGCATCATCATGTCGCGCTCCGTTGAGATGGAGAAGGCAGAGGAGGTGCTCAGCCGGGCGATGGTGGCCACCATCACTGGTACTCGGCCCCAGGTGTCCGCCGACGATGTCGCTGCGCTCCTGTGCACCACGTTCGGCTTCGAAGACGGCGACTTCACCACCCACCTCCACAAGCCTGAAGATTTCCTGATCATCTTCGGCTCCCGCGCCTCCAAGGACCGCATGAAGGGCGACCACTACATCCGATGCCCGCGCTTTTCGCTGTCGCTACGCCCATGGTGCAAGCTTGCCCATGCCGGCTCCGGTGGGTTCGAACACCGCGTCGAGCTCGAGCTCCGCGGCATCCCCGCCCAGGCCTGGCATTTAGCGACGGCGGAGCACATCCTCGGGACCAGCGTCTGGGTCGAGCGCCTCCACCCGCAGACGCGCTCCCGCGCCGACCTGGCCACGTTCCGCCTCTCCGGACGCGCGCACGACCCCGCCGGCATCCGCCGCGCCGCCACGCTGGAGATTGTCGAGGTCACTCCGGGATGCACCGCCTCCTCCGCCCCTACGGTCACCACTCTCACGTACCCCATCGCCATCACCCTCGTTCGCTCCGACGTCGACCGAGCTCGCGCCCCCACCGGTCCTGCAGCTCGCCCAGATGGGGAGGGAGACGGGCATGCGGCTGATGGTGACGGCGCTGATGGTGACAGCTCGCCCGCGCCGCCGTACTGCCGCCGCTCCGGAGGGACGTGCCGACGGCATGGCTGTGGATGCCGGCGGTTGGGCGCACCCCCGTGGCCAGCACCGCGCTGACGGCCTTGCCGTCGCCGATCACTGGTCCGGGGCGTGCACCGCCGTGCGCGCTCAAACGCCGCCGCCCGTACAGTCAACAACCCGGCGCATGGACGCCTGGCCCACCTCCCTGGACGACGCCCAACACCCTCGTCACAAAGCCAAAAGAGGGAAGAGGGGAGGAAAGAAAAAGCGTGCAAGGATTGCGGCTGCGATTGCCAAAGCTGCTGCGGCTGCTGATCCCAGGCCGACAAGATCACCCCTACGGGCCGACGCACACGTCGCTTCGCCAGCTGGCTCCCTAGCACTGGTGCCGCGCCCTCCCACCCCAGAGGCCGGACCCGCCACGGCTGTGGATCCCAGCCCGACAAGATCACCCCAACGGACGGACGCGCACGTCGCTTCACCAACTGGCTCCCTAACGCTGGTGCCGGGCCCTCCCACCAGAGAGGTCGAACCCGCCACGACCACGCCCCTCCTGTCGCCATGCACCCAGACGAGCGCCGCAGCTGATTCAGGACCGCCCTCCACCAATCGCTGCGCGCCTAGGGATCCCAACAGCATATCCTCATGCAGCGAGGTCCCCGACTCACAACCAGAAGTGCGCCCACCCTTATCCGCTCCAGAGGTTGATGCTGCTGCTGACCTGCTGTCGGGGCAAAGCGCTGCTTTGTCTACGTCAGTTACTACCGCCCCTGACGAGGACCGATCCCCGGACCGTATCGACGCTGCGCGGGGCGATACGCAGGAAGAGATGCGGCAAGCCCACACCACTGCGCCAGAGCGCACCCAAGGCCACGACAATCCTTTGCAGGCTCCTGGCGCGGATGTGATGGGCCTCCCAGTCGCTGCCACTTCGACGGCCCATGATCCCATGCAGATCCTGCCCAGGCCACCTCCCCTCCTGGATACGGCTACCGCCGGCCCGGCCATCGAGGATGTGCGCCCTGCACCGCCCACACCAGCCGTTCGGTGCGCGACCCGCTTCGCCTCACCTCCAGTCACGCTACGCCGCTGCCGGCCAAGCACTACCACGACGGGCAACTGGACCTTGGGCGACTTCCTTGCCGCGGCCACCCGACAGCTCAATCCTGTCCTTCCAGCCCCAGGCCGCAAGCAACGCAGGCAGCCTCTCAACTTCGCGCCGCCACGACGTGGGTGATCTGCGACCATAGCAAAGTCCAAGGCTGCCGAACGTCGCGCGCAGGTTCAGCTGCTGCGCACTCTGGGCATCGTTGGTGTTGACGAGCCAATCACACCGGAAGCAATGAAGGCCTACGACAACCTGTTCGCCGCGCCGATCCCCAAGACAGTCCTTGCAGCCACCGCTGCCCTGGTCGGTTGCGAGCTCCCCGCTGACCCATCAACGGCGCCGATCACCACGGTGATCAACGGCAGCCCGATCGAGGTCTGAGCGCGTGCCCCGCTCCTCCCTTGTCGACCATGTTTTCATGGATCACGCCCCGAAGATCATTGTATGGAATGTGCGCGGCCTCAACGCTCGCGCCCGGCGCACCGCAATCCGGTCGCTCATTGTATCCACGAACGCATCTGTTGTCTGCCTCCAGGAAACTAAAATGGAGTTGATCGGCTTGTCCACTGTCCTCGAGACACTTGGCTCGGACTTCGACGACTACGCGTACTTGCCTGCGATCGGCACCCGCGGCGGTATTCTGCTGGCCTGGAAGCGCGGCTTGGTGATGATCAGCAACCCCTCGCTCACCACAAACACGCTATCCGCCCTGGTGACGCCCCCCCACGGCGCCAACCCCTGGTGGCTCACTATCGTCTATGGGCCGCAGCATGACAACGACAAGATCGCGTTCCTCCAGGAAATACGTGATGTCCGAGCCAACTGTGCTGGCCCATGGATGCTTTGCGGTGATTTCAACCTAATCTATCGCGATGAGGACAAGAACAACGGAAACCTCAACCGCCGCATGATGGGGCGCTTCCGACGGGTCATCAACGACCTTGCTCTCAAGGAGATATACCTAAACGGCCGGCGCTACACTTGGTCGAACGAGCAGACCCCGCCAACTCTGGTTCACCTTGATTGCGTCCTATGCACCGCGGATTGGGAAGAGCAGCATGGCGAGTGTCACCTACGTTGTTTGGCTTCGGTCATATCTGACCACAGCCCCCTCCTCCTCGACTACTCGCCCCTACCCCCAGCACGCCGGCGCTTCCACTTCGAGGACTACTGGACACGAGTCGAGGGATTTCATGACGTGGTCGCAAACGCGTGGCACTCTGTGGACGACGCGGACCCGTTTCGCCGCATCATGCGACGCATGCAGGCCACCGCACGCAAGCTCACGAGCTGGAGCGCGCGCACCGTGGGCAATATCCGCGACCAGCTCGCGATCTCACGCGAGCTGCTGCTGCGGTTTGACACGACCCAGGAGAGTCGCCAATTGACGCCACATGAGGATTGGCTACGAAGACAGGTCAAGCTCTCCTACCTTGGCCTCGCCTCGTTCGAGCGCACCCTCGCGCGCCAACATGCACGTGTTACATCGCTCAAGGATGGAGACGCGAACACCTCCTTCTTCCATCGTCAATGCACGTACCGCAAGCAGAAGAATAGGATCCACACTCTGACGGTTGAGGGAGCCATTCTTACTGATCCAGCTGACTTGGCCGCCGCGGCGTTCGCGCACTTTGACTCCCTGCTCGGAACGGATCACCCTCGCGAGTGTGCCCTCAACCTCGACGACCTCATCGCGCCCTCCAACCTGGATGACCTGGACGCCCCCTTTGGCGAAGAGGAGATTTGGCAGGCTGTCAAGCAATTGCCGGCGCGCAAAGCGCCCGGCCCGGACGGCTTCACCGCAGAATTCCTGCGCTCCTGCTGGCCTGTTGTCAAGCAGGACTTCGTCCATGTATTCCAGCAGCTCTACGCGCTCCGAGGGCGGGGTTTCAGTTGCCTGAACCAAGCATTGCTCACGCTGATCCCAAAGCGCTCCGATGCAGCCGGGCTGGGCGATTATAGGCCCATCAGCCTAATCCACCTCGTCGCCAAGATTTTCGCAAAGGTGATGTCCCTCCGCCTAGCACCCAAACTGAACGAGCTGGTCAGCCCCATTCAGAACGCATTCATCCCGGGATGAAGCCTACACGACAATTTCGTGCTCGTCCGACAATCGGCCCGTCTTCTCCACCAGCTGGGCGCCCCGCGCATTCTCCTGAAGCTCGACCTCGCACGGGCGTTTGACTCCGTATCCTGGCCATTCCTCTTTGAGGTCTTGCGTCGGTATGGCTTCAGCGCCCGTTTCCTTCGCTGGATCGCCATTCTCCTATCGTCGGCAAGCACAAAGGTCATCCTCAATGGTGCGCTGGGACCTGCGATCTGGCACCGCTGTGGGCTTCGTCAAGGTGATCCCGTATCGCCACATCTCTTCGTGCTTGCTGTCGACACACTGGAACGCCTTTTTCGCCGCGCTGCCGAGCTCAACGTGCTGCAAAAACTGCACCCCCGCCGAGCGCTTCCCGTCCTCTCGCTGTACGCGGACGATGTCATACTCTTCTGCCACCCCTCGACAAGCGACACACTCGCTGTCCGGGATATCCTGCAGCTATTTGGCCGGGCGTCCGGCCTATGGGTGAACTTCCAGAAGAGCACAGCCACACTGATCAGATGCGACGGCGACATGGCTGCCCCGGCCATCGCCAACCTGGGCTGCCCAACCGCGGCGATGCATGTCACCTACCTGGGGATCCCGCTCACCCTTGGGCGCCCAACCGCTACACAACTCCAACCCCTTGTCGACAAAACTGCTGGAAAACTCCCCACTTGGAAGGCGCATCTCATGAACAAAGCTGGACACCTTGCCTTTGTCAAATCGGTACTAAGCGCGATCCCTATCCACCAGCTCCTTGTGCTTGCGCCGCCAAAGAAGATCCTCAAGCTCCTGGAGAAAATTCAACGAGGATTCCTATGGGCGGGCCGCACAGAGGCGCACGGTAGCCACTGTCACGTCAACTGGCAACGCGTCTGCCGCCCAACTCGCCTTGGTGGACTTGGAGTGCATGACCTGGAGCGCACGGGCCTGGCCCTGCATACCAGATGGCTTTGGTTCGCCCGCACAAACGACACCCGGGCATGGTCTGGCCTCGACCTCCAATTCAATGCTATGGAGCGCGCCTTCTTCGCGTCCACCACCATGATCCTCCGCAACGGCCAGCGCGCGTTGTTCTGGGAGCACCGATGGCTTAACGGCTGCTCCATCTCGGAACTAGCGCCACAACTTCATGCCCTCATCCCGAAGAATCGCCGCAAGAGCAGGACCATGGTGGATGGCCTGCAAGCGCAACAATGGGCATCAGACATCCAGGGCACTCTCGGCATCCGAGAGATCGGCCAGTACCTGACCACCTGGCACGCGCTCGAGCACATAACGCTCAATGCCGAGCCGGATCGCCTACATTGGAAGTGGAATGCGGCAGGCAACTACACGGCGCAATCCGCCTACCTCGCCACTTTCCAAGGCTCGGCCTCCTGCCCTGCATGGAAACTGAACTGGAATGGCTGGGCACCTCCGCGTGTCAAGTTTCATTTGGCTCGCTCACCTGGGGCGTTGATCGCCTGGCTCGTCGCGGACTGCCACACCCCCCTCGCTGCCCGCTTTGTGATCAGGAGCCCGAATCGATCCGGCATCTTCTGCTGGAATGCTCCTTCTCCAGACAAGTGTGGCACGAGAGCCTGTCCTGGCTACGCCTGCCATGCAGCGCGCCCTCCAACGAGGAATCCCTGTCCGACTGGTGGCGCTCGGCGCGCCGGAACACGCCCAAGCCAATGAAAAAGGGCCTTACCACCGCTACTCTGCTGATCCCTTGGATGACCTGGAAGCATCGCAACGACTGCGTGTTCAACGGCACGACCCCTTCGACCAACTTGCTGATCGCACAGATCAAGGATGAAGCTACGCTCTGGGCAAGAGCGGGAGCCCGTGGCCTGCGTGCCATCCTACCACAAACATGGGACGTACACTGATTTAGACCGCTGTCTGTAATCGCTCCTCCTAGGAGGCTGTAACAAACTCTATCTTTTCAATACAAAGAAACGCAAGTCTTTTGCGTTTTCTCAAAAAAAAAAGTATGTTTTGGCCAAGTAAGTTAGACACATACAAGTTAGCACTCAGGAGGGATTCCTTGAGTGAACCCAAGTCCCCGGAAGGTACATAATGGGTTCCGAGACCAATGAATAGAGCATCAGCAGGTGAAGATATTCTTTTTCCTGTCATCCCAAGGTAAGCTCCTGAAAGAAGATTTTTTATTTATTTTGCGAAGAGAAAGAAGCAGATGTTAGTGAAAAGGAGAAAGTAAATAAGGACGCTATACGATTAAACACACTTTATCCATTTGGGAACAGAGAAAGACGCAACAGTGTCACAGTATTAGTGCAAAGAACAACTCAGGGTAGCATAAGTAAAGATCTGGCATACAGCCCATTCACCATAACTGAACAACAATTGCATAAGTAGCATGAAAGATTCGGAGTTTAGAACTGTCCAGCACGTTCCAGAATACAGAAAACAAAGAACTTGTATTAAATATTCAAATGATTATGCTCCACTAAAAATGATCATCCAGACACCCACACAACAGAACTGGAGATAAAAGGGATAGCAAAAGTAAGATAACAGAGAAACACAACGAGGTGTGGATATCAAGACACATAGGAGTGCATGATGTAGGGAGGGAGGGTATGGTTCTGACTACTGTAAAACTAGCTAGCGTTGCAATACATGATATCAAGTTGGAAACATGACGGTTATATGATCATAGAGAAATTAGTAGCAGAAGATACCACCTACAAATTGATAAACTAGAGGGAGGAAGAGGGATACAGAAGCATACCGACTGCACCCCCTCCTGGCGCTTTTGCACCGATGTAAGCAAAGCCAACATCTGGGAACAAGCCAATACCATTTTCCGGCATGGCCAGCAGTGTTCTCTGTAATAGTAGCACATTGAAAAGCATGATCAGTCTTTATAATGCAGAAGTTGAAAGTAGACCTCATTAATAAAGGGAAAATTGAGTTGAAAACAATTGCCTCCGTAATAATGCGGTAGCGCCCATGTCCAGACAATCCAATTCCAAACCCCATGGTCACACCATCCATCAAGCATATATAAGGTTTTGCATACTCATGTATCTTGCAAATCAAAGAGTACTCAGCTGTGAAGACCTGAAAAGGAACAATGTATCTCTTTAGTGATGCAAATGATAAAAATATACATTCGGCTATTTTCATTTAACAATGCAACACAGAAGAGACACCAAGGAACAGAAGCTAAGGTTAGTGCATGCAGAATTATGTGTATTGAACATAGTTCAAAAAAGCGCTAGGAGTTAATTATGCGTTTTGCCACCGACTTACGCTTTTCTAACCAAAGCGCACACTTATGCACAATTATTTTGCTATCGCCTAAGCCTAGGCGCACTTAAGCGCCTGCTTAGGCGCGCCTTTTTTAACTATGATATTAAACATTACTTTATACTGGGAAACACAGCAAGGAGCAGCTAGGCATACAAAACCTTAGCACTGCGCAATATTCTCATTTAGCAAATACCAATGCTACAAGAAGGAAACACAGCAAGGAGCACAAGGTGCTAGTAAGACAAGCAGATTTGTATCTATTAAACATTCGTTATTCAACAATAATATATGGAGGGTGCTTCTCAGCAGCGTACCAGTTACAAAATCAGCTAAGAATTACAAAGTCTTAGTAATATGAATAAATAGGTGTATTGTACGATTCTAGAGAACTGGTCCTGATTATATTGGTATCGTAATGTTAGATGGAGAGTGGGTAAAAGAAGCAGATAGTGTTACAAGAATAGATAGTGAGTAGTGACTTGCGGGTGATATATAAACCCTCTTTAAAATATGCACATTCCATAACTTCAGAGATAACAAAAAGCATAAATATCAGTACAGGAAAACTATAGCTCGTTATAAACTTTCATTTCCCATGTAATTGGAATCAATCAATATAATGCTTGTAACTCGGATTTGTCTTTTTCCTTTTCATGCTATGAAAATCAACCAATGGAATGACAATATCTCGTTTTTTACTGTTGATGTGATATACAACATCGCTTTCTAGTCTTTTATATCCCAGAAATGGGGTAACCGTTGGAGTTGATATTTTGTTTGGAATTGTACTCATGGACATTATATATCAATCCTTCCAACTTAACAGGGCACTGAATTCATATGTTCCGCTATATGGCACCATTAGTGGTTCACAGTCAACAATTAAGTAAATGTTACAATGTTTAGATGCATCAATGAGTGAGATATTGAATTATAATTCATAGTGTTGCAGAATCATTTGAATTATTACATTAGTTTGAAGTTGGCTGCGAAATTCAGGTTTTTCAATTGTTCCTTCAGATTGGAGTACAATTTCAACTATGTATTTTATAACAGTGCAACTCATTTCTCGGATACAAACAAGGTCTTATTGCTAGACCTCTATTATCTCTGGCATAGTGCAATCAATAGCAAGTCTCTTCACATCCCCACCTGCAGTTTACACTAAGCAGCAGTCACTATTTGTGCAAATTTAAGCAATGCTATAGACAACAACATACTGATGCCACATACTCCCTCCGTCCCATAATATAAGAGCGTTTTTTACACTAGCGTAGTATAAAAAACGCTCTTATATTATGGGACGGAGGGAGTACATTTTTGAACAAAAGAATAATAATAATAAAAGAACCATCAGTTCTAAAAATGAAAAACCTTTTGCACAAGTGATGTGCTCTTGTCCTTTTGAATTTCCGCTGCAACGCCCTTAATATCCATCCCTGCATTGGCCATGAATCATATTTGAAAACATATCCAATGCTCCGGACACAAAAAGGCAATACAGCATGTTCAATGTTCAAGGCATATCTTATTCACCACGTAGAAGAGGGGGGGGGGCAAAATGGAGAAAATAAATACCAGCTGAGAAGGCACGCGGAGAACTGCTTTCCACAAGAATGCACTTCACGTTTGGATTTGTTTCCCAGTCATCAAGAAATGTCTTGTACCTAAGGTCCATTTCTGCACCATTTGAGGTAACAACTATGTGAGTGGAGCTCAATCAGGTATCAAACAAACATTCTATGGGGGAGGGGGGAGATGTAAATGGGGTAGGCCCATTAGGTGTCGCACAAGGCAGTTAGTTCGTGTAAAACATAACATTTTACTTAATGACAAAACACCTCTAGGACACCATTTCCGTCCCAAAATAAGTGTCTCAACTTTCACTTGTTTTGGGACGGAGGGAGTATTTCCTAACAAGGGAGTAGTAAATTGCCCTTCGCAGCAGCTCAATATACACGTGTTGCACCAAACCATCTTAATTTGGACATCAAGTTCACACAGCAGGAACCATATTTTTCGTAGGACTTCAAGAGATTTTCTAATATTAGAATCCCTCTCATCAATACTATCAATCATATGCCCCCCGGTGTTCATGTTTCCTGGTTCCATCACTTGGCAAACAGAAGACATCTCCCGCCTGAACCAAGCATGTACTCCCGCCATCAACTGCCACACGATCACTGTGCAGCAAGAAACGAGGCACATGTGTGACATCTTTGTGTGGGCCTACTATGTGAGCATGCCAGCTTCGAGTGGCCAGCCAGATCAATGGACTCCATGATTGCCCAAAAGATACACATGCTGGTGCTGCCATACTGTCATGTGAAATTAATGGCAGCATCTGGTGTTGTCACTGTAGGTGGAGTATTTAGCAGCGAATTTATTCAGTACTAGATGTTTAGTCACTCACTACTTCGGATGTACAAGCCGAACTGAAATCCCGCTAAACACTTTAAACAACACTGAACGCAGCGCAACGCGAATTTCACCTAATCATCCGCAACCTAGCAAACCAGGGGGGTCGCGCGAGTAAATCAAGGGGCTCCTGCCAAAATCACGCCGCAAGGCACGCCGGCGCAACCGATCAGCCAAAAGAGGAGGAGGGCGATCCGCACCGAGGTTCATGGCGTTGAGGGCCTTGGGGCGGTCGAGGGTGATGACCGCGACGCCGTTGGGGAAGACGCGACCCTTCACGAACTCCTCCGCGGCGGCGGCGGCCATGGCGACGAAGCGGTGGCCGAGGCGGAGGGGGGCTAGGGTTTGGGATGAGGAGGAGAAGAAAGCAGCAGGGGAGATCGGGATGCGAGAGAGCAGAGCTCGCATAGCGACGTGACTGAAGGTGAAGTGCTGGGCGACAGGTGGACACGAGTACACGACAATGATGCCTCCTTTGGTTCGTATCTTAGGATAGGAACTACTCAGAAGCATATGCGCGCTTTGCTGCGCTGTTGTTCTCTGTTGGCGATTTTCCCTTTCGCTCATTGCTTTCTTTTCTCCCAGTGAATCGCTATTTGCTAGCTAATTTTGAAGGACTGTTAATTTAATTCTGCGACCACCATCTTGTTGCACCAGGCATTGTCATTTTAAACAATGCTATTTTCCCTTCTCTTTTTCTAAGAGGTTTGGTTAGTAGGTTGTTCGAGTATATTTGCATAAACCTCAATAGCATTGTAAAAATCTTCACAGTTGGTGTCCTCGAGGATGTGGATTCATCTCAGCATTCCATCCACTGTTTGCTTGAAGAATAGCAAGATCTTTTAGCATGCTCTCAAAGAAAGAGCAAGCGTCAGGGAAGAAGAAAGGTGTGTATTACTCGGCAAAATTATATTTAGCCCAGGGGGTAAAAGGCCACCTGAGTAAAACTATCACTGTTGTGCAATTGCTTTGGCAAGTCAATTAAAATGTCCATATTTGCATTACTGGTCTCAACTAATACAAAATGTTGGTATAAAAATGGTGAATACATGACCAATTACTACAGACGAAAAAATTACTATATTTTGGAAATTGAGTAAGATCCACAGAACTCACAACATGTACACTTTCGTTTGTAGTTAAGAGTTCCTTTATAAATCAATTATCTTGGTAATCAGCAGAGTATTGACTGAAAATAGTGCAGCTTGATACAATAGAATGCAAGCCCCTGATTCAACAAAAACAAGGATTGAATTGTTGTTTTGTTAAGAACCT
>NC_057814.1:456004525-456009657 GCF_018294505.1 Triticum aestivum
GGCATTCTTTATTTGATTCGTTCCCACATGATCGGTCCAAATTAGGGAAATATTGTAACAAACATGGTATTGGAGAATGAAAATGAGCCCTTCTAATGACACCTTGCATGGTAAACCTCTTGTGTGTACTTGCACTGGAACCAGATAACATCTGATGGAGGAGATTCAGAAGTACAACATCATTCATCCACGTTTGATCGAACATGCTTATTATTCCTTTGGTAGTCTGGTATATTAGATTTTATAGATATTTGCTGGGGTACAACCTTCTTGCTGTAACGGAAATCCCGTTTTGGATCAAAATCCAGGGGTAAGTTACCTTGTGTAGGATAAACAGTTAAACACCCTGCACCACATTGTATAAAAGCTCGGACGGTCTTCCGTGAAACAAATTGGGCTAACTTTGTTGTACCATGCCCTTTGGCACTTCCAGAATCAAATCTACCGTTACTCCGTGAGTAACTGTAATGTCATAGACATACAAATGATGTACAAGACTAAGTGCTTGCTAAAGAGTAGAAAGTAAGATAGAGATGCCTTTCATCAACTTTTCTTTCTTCTTGATTATGCATCTAACATACCTTTTTTGTGTGTTGTACGTTCTCTGATCTGAAAGTTTCAGTTCTGCTGATGGTGCTGTCAGTTCTAACATTTCCTCCTTTAAACCTGCAAATTAAGTTTGAAGACTCTGCAGCGCCGAGGGGATCTGGTGGGGCATGTAGAGAACGAAGCCAAGAAGTTCCTTCACGACGGGAACACCTTTGATCGTTCAAGTGCCACTGCAGCACAAATGCGCATCCACTGATCCTGACCCCGGCTCATGTCGGCTCACGTCATCTTCATCCTGCGCTAGGTCGCCACTTGCCGTGGACCCAAATTGGACATGTATGTATGCACATACCAAGGAAGCATGGTGCTCTCACTTAAATTTTGGTTGTTCCAGTCACTTCTGAAAGAACCAGTTACACGGCACCATGATTGAAACAAATAAGTACACCTGAAACATAGCAGATGGCATACATTGGTTTAGTTGCAGGATTAAGAAGTTATATCTGCAACTTAAATGTAAAAGTAATATATGAACGGAAAAACTAACGCCCACACGTGTGGGCGTTTGCACATCGCCCACACGCCTCCATCACCACTCATTTTGCCACGTATGGACAAATGACATCAGCAGAAATATTTTTGGTTTTCGGCTTAAAAATATTTTATCTCGTAATTAAAAAAGCGAATTAAAAATCCGTTTTCACCATTAAATCCGTCTCGACGAGATCTTCAAAACTAGACCCCATGTTGATATGTTTCGACGAATTTTTTTTTCCCAAAAGTTGTCATGATGTTTACATTGTAGTTGCCGTAGTGCTTAAACTAAAGTTGCCATGTGGCAATTTTAGTTTGTAGATCATAGCAATTTTAGTTTTTCGATGATGGCAATTCCAGTACTTTGACCATGAAAATATTTTTTTATATGAACCATGACAATTTTAAGTGCATGTATCATGGCAATTTTAATTTATGGTGCATGGCAAGTCTAGTTTCTTAATCCCCGTTTTATAACATGTCAAAATTTACTTTTAAATATAGAAGAAAATAGCTGAAACATATCATGGCAACTTCAGTGTAAACATCATGGCAATTCATGTGCAATAGACACGGCAACTTTTAACCCAAAAAAATCGTCGAAATATATTGATATGAGATCTAGTTTCGAAGATCTCGTCGCGAGGGATTTAATGGTGAAAACGGATCTTCAATCGGATTTTTTATTTAAGAGATAAAACATTTTAAAAACAGAAAATCCAAAAAGATTTCCACATGTATGCATGCAGTGACATGACGTAGTCTGTGTGCTATAGGGCGTGTGGGCGGGTTTGGCTCTCACCATACGTGTGGGCGTTAGCGTTGTCCTATATGAAATATCAATCTGAAGTGTTACTCTTGTGAGCTTATCTTCCTTGGATTGCCGTAGCTTCAAGATAGCTAGGCTCAACCCTTGCAATGCAAGCTCCATCAAACACTAAAAAAAAACCTTTGAACAGATTTATGGTTCATAGGTACGGTGGTTTGCAGAGAAGTGCTACCAACTTATACATAGTAATGTGAGATGTGTGAAGTAATTGCAAACATGTTTCCTCTTATTTATAGGACTGTATCCAGCAAAAGGGGTTGCCTATCGGTTGAAGTCTACACATATTTTAAAGACAAATTCATAAACCGTTAAGGATCTCCCTAGATAGTAAGAACAAACGAACAACGGACCATGCAATACAATGATTTTGATTTGCAGTTTTACTGTTGACACAACCAGATTTACTACTTCATGACAGAAATTCAAACAAAGAACATGTCATCTACTCAGACATCACAAAAAGATTGGTCAAAACATACATGAAGCAGAAAAAAAAACGGATCTGCTATGTTCTAGTTTAATAAATGAAACTACCACGTCTAGATCTGGGCCACAAGAACTTACAGTTTAATAAGATATCAACGGGTGAAGATGGAGGTCGTTGCCACAGGGATGAGGAGGGCCATGGTGGTTGGTGGAGCCCAAATCCCGGCCATCCATGGAGAGCTTGAATCTGCTAGTTGTCAGAGTTGGGAAGGACCACGGCATGAATGTTGCTGCAGAGGCGAGGGAGAGGGTCGTGGAGGTTCTGGATTGCTGCTCAACCGTGCTGGGGACGACTACCACCTGAGAACCACCTCTTCTCCCCGTGGCGACCAGATTTGCTGCACCCCGGGCAAGCATCCCACGCGGACTCCACAAGCCCCAGACGCAGCACCGTCCGAGAGGCCGCATGTCGCTTCGGTCTACTAAACCGCACACGTGCCAAGCACAGCTGCAATCCCCATCTCCTCCGCCGCTGTAAACGAATCAGCGCGTCCACTGCCCTTCATCGATGCGTTCCCAGACTCCCCAGTCTCTTACGCCGTCCTACACTCCCCTCAATCCAGCAAGCTCCCTTGTACCTGTCACCGCGGCTTCTCCGTCGTGGCGTTCCCTTCGCCGTGGTCTCTCTTCTGTGGGCGAGGGGATCTGGACGGTGGCGACGAAGGGTGAGGAGAATCACCGAGAGGCTGCTGCCAGGGCTGGGCCCGGAGAAGGCAGAGACAAGTAAAACGAAAATGGAACCGACTATGGGAGGTCAGACCGCCATACCCAGAGAGTGTTCATACCTGACAGCGTTGACCCAAATGCCTCCCAACACCATGCTGCATGAGAGGGCTTCAATTCGTGGGAGCTTAGTAACTCTAGGGACACGGTTGAAACAGGAACCTGAGATGTCATGCATCTCATAGCATTTTCGACATCCACCAGAGGCTTTATTTAGCGTCGACAGTCAAAAATTATCCCAGTTATGTCCTCAGAGCAACTCCAACGCGTCGACCCGAACGGACGGCGCTTTTTTCTGTTTATCCGTTTGGGTCGGCCGCCCGCTCGGTGTTCGCCCCGTTTGAGATTTGGGTCGGCAGTGCGCCCAATGCGCCGACCCATTTCATATCCGCACGTAAATTTTGAAAAAGGTCCATGGCCATAGTTCATGCCAGCGGCCATGTCGTCGCCCGAAATTCATGCCGGTACCATGCGAGCTTCAGAAAACACCACACAGTTCGGTTGGCGCACTTGCTAGCGGCCGGCACACATGCCAGCACACAAAAAAGGGCGGGAGTTCGACCACGCCATCACGGCCGTGGTCATGCCGGCACACTTGCCGGCATACAAAAAAGGATGACGCTCGCTGCTATAGGTCACTCGTCGTCAAACTTGAGCATGTAGGCCTGCATCTTCTCGAACCACGACCTCTTCCTTGGCGACACGGTGTTGAGATCCACCTTCATGATCTCCACCCCGGGCATTATGCGAGCGAGAGCCACTTCTTTCGCCTTGGTCTTGGCGTTGGCGGCCTCGATCTCTAGCATTTTGGCTTGCTTCTTCGCCTCCATCTCAAGCATCTTGGCTTGCTTCTCCGCATCCATCTCAAGCCTCCTCCTTTGGATCTCCATGAAGGCGTCCATTTGCTCTTCTTTGTATCGTCAGAGCTCCTCATTCCTTGAGTCCTTCTTGCTCATCATGCCCTCCACGCTTGCGATCAAGGCATTCAACACCACTGAAGGAAATATGCCCTAGAGGCAATAATAAAGTTGTTATTTATATTTCCTTATATCATGATAAATGTTTATTATTCATGCTAGAATTTATTAACCAGAAACTTGATACATGTGTGGATACATAGACAAAACACAGTGTCCCTGGTAAGCCTCTACTAGACTAGCTCGTTAATCAAAGATGGTTAAGTTTTCTAACCATAGACATGTGTTTTCATTTGATGAACGGGATCACATCATTAGGAGAATGATGTGATGGAAAAGACCCATCCATTAGCTTAGCATAAAGATCATTATGTTTTATTGCTATTGCTTTCTTCATGGAATATACATATTCCTTTGACTATGTGATTATGCAACTCCCGGATACCGGAGGAATACCTTGTGTGCTATCAAACGTCACAATGTAACTGGGTGATTATAAAGATGCTCTACAGGTATCTCCGAAGCTGTTTGTTGGGTTGGCATAGATCGAGATTAGGATTTGTCACTCCGAGTATCGGAGAGGTATCTCTGGGCCCTCTCGGTAATGCACATCATAATAAGCCTTGCAAGCAATGTAACTAATGAGTTAATTACGGGATGATGTATTACGGAACGAGTAAAGAGACTTACCGATAACGAGATTGAACTAGGTATGAAGATACCGACGATCGAATCTCGGGCAAGTAACATACCGATGACAAAGGGAATTACGTATGTTGTCATTGCGGTACGACCGATAAAGATCTTCGTAGAATATGTAGGAACCAATATGAGCATCCAGGTTCCCTTGTTGGTTATTGACCGGAGAGGTGTCTCGGTCATGTCTACATAGTTCTCGAACCCATAGGGTCCGCACACTTAACGTTTGATGACGATTTTGTATTATATGAGTTATGTGATTTGGTGACCGAATGTTGTTCGGAGTCCCGGATGAGATCATAGACATGACGAGGAGTCTCGAAATGGTCGAGAGGTAAAGATTCATATATAGGACGATAGTATTCGGACACCGGAAGTGTTCCGAGGGTATCGGG